>NC_050463.1:20355480-20378632 GCF_903995425.1 Onychomys torridus
TTCATGAAAGAACATCTTATGTTCTTGAATCTTGCTAAGAAATATTGGGCTAATAAAAAACTATGAGTGTGAAAAGCAGCTAAATCAATTTTTCTGATATTGAGGTTCCATCTTGCAGGCTGGGGATAGTAGGAGAATAAAGAGGCTTCCAGACTGCTGTGGAGTTTGAGACAATTATAACTAAGTTTCAGCAATGTTTTCAGACCTGCTGAAAGCCGCAGGTCTGGAACCCAACTCCAATTTAGACAACTATCTTCTCCTGTTGGGAAGCTGACTGTTGAGTTGCCAGCTAAGCAATTCAGAAACAGAATATTCCTTACAGAAGTTTTTCTTCTCTTCTTTACTTTCTTTTTGGGTTTGCTGTAAACTGAGATAGCTCTTAATAGAGTTTTTATAGAAGATCTGTATAGGGAAAAGGGGCTTGCTAAAGAAACCCATGCTGACCCTGGAGCCCAGAACTAGGGAAAGATGGCTTAGATAAAGCCAGTGAAAGAAACATAGTTAAGACTCAAATCAGAGCCATCTCTGCAAATGGCCACGTGACTTGTGAAACCAACCTGTCACAAAGCAGGACAGTAGAATCCTGACCCTGGGGCCCAGGACCAGGGAAAGAAACATAGTCTGGGTTTGGGACCTGAGCCAGAGAAAGGAACACTTTATCCCCAAACCCAGAACCAAGGAACCATGCACTGACTCTGAAACCAATACCAAAGAAACACTCTTGGTCCCTAGAATCAGAGCCAGTGAAATAAATGTGCCCTGGCCTTAGAATAAGTGTCAAAAAGCTAAGGCCAGTGAAGGAAACACAGTTCGGCCCTGAAATCAGTGCCACCTCTGTCGCTAGCCCACAATCCCTGGGCAGAAAAAACTAATCAGTCACTGGTTGACTCTGCCCCCAAGACATCCTATATGAACTGCTCTGCCTGGTCAGTTGTGAGCTGTTCTCTCCACCCTGGTAGAGGCAGCTACTCTCCTTCCCAAATAAATCTTTCTCAAAAGAGTTTTGCCTGTGAAGTTCTTCATGCACAGGCATAGAGAAGACACTTGCTGGGATGTCCCTCAGTGGACAAAGCAAGGAGCTGAAAGAGCTGAAAAAGTAACACTTTCCTTCTGAGTCAAGGAGATTGCTACATTTTTGCAATCTCTTAGGTTGGAGAAGCAGAGCTCTGCTAGGAAGCCCCCTTAAGTGGGGGCTGAGCAAAGCTCAGCTGTAGTGGCTCTCCAGGAGAGGAGCAGCATTGCTATATCCTGCAGGGAGATCATCCCCCATCACACCAGGTATAGGCCAACTCCCAGTCAGGATACCCTTCCCTGGCAGAGATCCTGGCCGCTCCAGGCCTGACTTTCCTGAAGAGACAGGATAACCTTCCCTGCTGAAGCAGTTCAAGGTGTGACTCTCCTGAGCAGTCAGAAAATTTCCCTTCAAGGGTTGGGCTGTTTCTTTGCAGCTTCAGCTGTCAGAGCTGTCCTAAGCAGCTCCAGGTGCGTGGGACATCTCCAGGGCAGAGCTACTCTGAGCAGCTTGAGGTATCTGGGATACCTCGCCCTCCAGGGTTGGGCTGCCTCTTGGCAGCTCCAGCTGTCAGAGCTGTCCTAAACAGCTCAAGTTGTTGCCTGACTCCCAGGTAGTCAGGACATCTCTCCCCAGAGTTTCAAAATTCACACTCTGTGGACCAAACCCATAGTTGCAACAGATATACTTATAATCTTGAATGCATAAAGTACTCTTTAGCAACAAAACTCACTACATCCCAGAGTTAAGCCATTTAAGAAATAGATCCTCATTTCAAAAGAACTCTCAGAACTAGAAAAGTTGATTATAAGCTCTGAACTTTAGCATTCTTCCTGCCTAGTTAAGAGAATCTTTATAATAGAGATAGAGATAGTGGTAATAATTAAGAGTAAGAATTAGAAAATTAATGTCTTGTGTAAGATAATATGTCTTGTGTAAGATAATATGGATGATAAGAAATCTTTAGGTGTTTGCTAAGTTAGATATATGCTAAAGAATATAATCTTATAAGATCATCTAAGGTACTCCTATATTAAGCTTGTAAGAAGTAAGTTGAAGTTTCAATAAACAGTACATGTTTGTAAAATAGACCTATAGAATTTCTTTAATAATATGAGCTTGCAAGAAGTATCTCAGGTAGTCCTAAGACATGCAGTTATAAGCTTGTAAAAAGCAAAGATGCTAGTTGTAAATGTAAGTTTAAATAAGAAGAATACAAAATATAAGAAGTAGGGTAGGAGATGGTTCAGAGGTTAAAAGCTTGCTCTTCCAAAGGTCCTGAGTTCAATTCCCAGCAACCACATGGTGGTTCACAACCATCTGTAATGAGATCTGGTGCCCTGTTCTGTATACATAATAAATAAATCAATCTTTTTTTTTTAAAAAAAAGATGCAGTTTTGTGTATGCATATATGCTTTCTTAACTGGTGACTCATGAATTGTTGTGTGTTAAAAATGGAATTACTTATGGAACTGGTTTTGTATTACAAATGGAACTGTTTAAATGGAAAAGTATGGGTTTTCTAACTAGGCTTAAGTTTTTGTTTTGTTTTGGAGCTGAGGATTGAACCCAGGGCCTTGTGCTTGCTAGGCAAGCACTCTACCACTGAGCTAAATCCCCAACCCCAAGGCTTGATATTTTGTTTAAAAAAATGATAAAGGGAAAAGTAATATTCCTTAGTCTATTTAGTTAATTTTTTTTTATTTGAATGGATTAATGTCATGTTTTGTTAGTAAGAAATGCAAATGGCTATACTAAGATTACTTTACATTGTAAAGAGTTATATTAAGAAACTGCTTTTGGATGTTTTACTAAAAGTTTTCAAAGTGTTAATGGTTAGATTGAGAATATTGCTTTTCAATATGGGTTTGTAAGAATTGTGTAAGGTTGGGTTTTTCAAACTAGGTTTGAGATTTTGTTTAAAAAATTATAAAGGAGGAGTTATGAGTGAATTAAGGTTGAATGTATGTTTGCAAAAATTGTTAACCTATTGATATTAATGCACCCTGGTTTGAAGTTAAGAAAATATTTAAATATGATGTGAAAACATCAGAAGTTTTCCTACATTCTGTTAGCAAGAAAATTCAAATAGTTCTATTAAGAGTTAAAGTTGTAAGCCTGAGAAAATTCTAACTATGTAAGCACCATTTATGTTAATTCAAATGGTTCTGTTAAGAGTTTTCTTTGAGATGTAAGATTAAGAGAATTGTAACTATATATAGCAATATTTATGTTAACATCTTAATGGTAATGATGAGGTTTAACAGCTATGGAGATTGCTGTGAACTTTTTTCTTTTTTTTTTGGTTTTTTCGAGACAGGGTTTCTCTGTGTAGCTTTGCACCTTTCCTGGAACTTGCTCTGTAGACCAGGCTGGCCTTGAACTCACAGAGATCCGCCTGCCTCTGCCTCCCAAGTGCTGGGGTTAAAGGCGTGCGCCACCACCACCCGGCTGCTGTGAACTCTTAATGAGTAATTTTTTATATATTAAGAGAGGGGGACATGTGGGAGCCCATTTTTAGGTCCCTAGTGGCTTTACCCAGCAGGTCTGCATAGAACATGATTGGACCATGGACCTGAGTGCAGGTGTCTGAGATGGTCTGCAGTTGGCTGTGCTGGGGGGAGGTATCTTGCTCCACCCCTTGGCATTTCTATAAATACCCTGGGGCAGAGACAGTCCGGGCCCACTGGAATAGGCTCCAGGCCCTCCTGAGGCTACCCTGTATTTTCTATCTATCTCCACACTCTAAGTCCTTCTATCTAAAATGTCCTGTTGCTACCACTCGGAAACTCTGGGGAACTGTGGGGTTGGTGGGTAGCCACCCTGCAGAGACCTCCTTGAGGGAATCTGAGGGAGTCTCCCAGGACTGGGTTGGCTCCTCACTGAGGGGCTGTGACCTCTCCCCTTAAAGAGATTGGGATGGCTCCAGTCTTTGGGAGGGACTGGAATGACTCCAATTCTGCCAATATTACTCCATGCAGTTTGGGAGTCAAATCAGCATGCTTTGTCCCTTGACAGGTTGGCTTCAGTATCACCACAAAGTATAACTTTTAGTGGTGGTCCCGAGATAACTTCCTCAGATTTGGAAACACTGGAGAGAGCAGCCATGTCTTTGTGGATTCTGTCACTTGACCTAGGGACTTTGGACTGACATTACAAAGTTTATAATTTCATCCAGTGATTTTATTGAAGTTATGTTTGAAGTCCCCATGCTTACATCCCGGGGCTTTGTTAGCCTACCTGCTACCTCCCCTGGCTGCCATGACTCAAAAGTGAGCTCCTCAGAGTCTATATCTCCCACAACTTGACTGGCTTGCTGGGTTGACAACTCTAAGGATTCTTTTATTTGCAGCCATGGCTTAGAGGTCAAACTTACAAATTCAGGAATCTGAGGTTGTTGGCCTGGTTTTATCTCTGATGCAGAATCTGGAACAAGATAGGATGGCCTTGGTGGCCATGCTACAGATTCCGTTTGGCAATCTTCTCAGAGCTCATCACCATGGGTCCTAAGTCTTGAGGGCATGGCCTTGGAGATTTTTCTACACATCGAGTCTATTTACTTGCTTTGAAGTCACTCTAAGAAACTCCCTGGTTACCTTACAAGTTAGCATCCTTACCTTTGCAACATGGTTCTTGAGGTCAAGGGTCATTCTATCAGATCCTGTGGCTTATTTTGTTGGTAACTCCTTGAAATCTTTAAATTGAGGCCACAAACAAGAAAGCAACTCCAGAGTTTCTGGGCTCTGGAAGCTTTTCTGTGGGGTTACTTCTGAGCATTTCAAATCTTGATCACTTAGTGTGGGAGTCAGATCAACAGATTCTGGTCCTCGAAGATCTAGCTGCTGAGGCCTCACTAATGATTCTATGACTTTATCTATTGTTTTGGGGGTAATCTCATAGATTTCTCTATTGTTTCTAGGCTTTTATGTCCCAACCCTTTCATCATTTTGAAGATCCTGCATCTTGGTAAACTGGTAGTGAAATAAAATCCACCAGTTTAGAAACTTAGCACCTCATCTTTTCAGCATAGTCTGCCAACTGGTGCCCCGTCTATATATCTATGATTTGATCACATGTCTGGGGATTTTGGTTCCTAGATGTCACAATTTGAAGGAATGGTCATTGTGATAGCCCCACAGAGGTTCTAGTTTGCGGCAGAGACACTGATGACAATGTCACATGTTTTACACTTTGCCACTTTGGCTCTGAAGTAAATTCTGTCGATTTCATACATTGTTGCTATGATTCTGGCATCAAATTTGAAAATTTGACACTAGTCAGTGCTGGTCCTGCTAAGAACTCCCCGGTGGACTCTGCTGTTGGTACCATTAGTTTCTCATTTAGAGGAAACTGTTGGCAACCCACACTTGGCTGTTGGGAGCCCAGCCTCAGTGGCACAGGCTTTACATCTTGAAAACATGGCTCTGGTGCAAAGCAAGACTTAGCACATTAAGAACAGTGGCAAGGAGTGAACTCTAGAGAATTCACACTTTGAGTCGGTGACCCTGGCTTCAACTTCACAGAGGTAACTTTTTGAAAACAAGGTTCAGGTAAAAATTCCTCACTTCTCAAGTCCTGCAGATCGAAGCCAGTTGTCAGTTTTACAGAATTTGCAAAACAAAGCAAAGGCTGTTTGCTCATCTCTGGAGACATTCTATCTTCAGGCAGTGGGGTTGGTGAAACTCCCACAGATTTCACACCATTTGTTGGAAGCCTCAAAGAAAACATGGGTTGTGTGGTTTGCTGCTACAACCAAAGTTGGTTCTTCAAAAATGGGATCTTGAAACCCCGCCCCTACCTTTAAGAGAGATGATGTCACATCTTGAAAAGATGGTCCACAGTTCAACGAACAGATTTTGGACATTGAGATTCTGATCCAGGCATCAACTCAGACTTCATGTCTTGCAACTGTGGCCCTGAACAAAGCTTCAATGGATTTAAGCATTGTAATTTTAATCCTGGATTCAATTTAGAAAAATTTACTTGTGATCCAGGGTTGTACTCTACAGGTGCTACAACTATAATATTTGACTCTGGAGTTAATTCAAGTTCTGGTCTTGCATGTGTCGTCCCTGGTTAACTATTACAGACATCTCTCTTTGAATTCCTGTTCCAGTGTTCAACTCAGAAAACTTCATACCTTCAAGTTTCAGAGCTTGTAAATGTGGCCCAGGGTTGTATCCATTAGAATTTACAGACTGTGACTCTTGTCTTCGAGTACAGGCAGGAGAATCCACATCTTGCAAATGTGTTTCGGTACTGCACCAAACAGAATTTACACACATAATTTGTGGTGCTGGAAATGTTGTACCAGGATTCATACCAAGAAGTGGCTCAAGACTACACCTACTAGAATTTTTACACTGAGGGTTTTGCCCTGGAGTGCGTGAGGAAGGGTTCACACCTTGCAAATGTGATTTAGGATTGCACCCAGTAGTATCTACACACTGAATGTGTGGTCCTAGAATTGATGCCCATTGATTCACACCTTGCAAATGTCCTTCAGGATGGCACTCAGTAGAATTTACACATAGAGGACTTGGCCCTGGGGTGTATATAGAAGAATTCACACACTAAGGACTTGGTCCTGGGGTACATACAGAAGAATTCACACTCTGAGGATTTGGCCTGGAGTGCATAGAGAAGAATTTACCTCCTGCCAGTTTGGCTCATAGATGCACCCAGTAGAAACTGAACATTGCAATTCTGGTCTTAAAATGCATGCAAATTCATTCCATGCAAATGTGACCCAGGATTGCACACAGACTTTAAACATTGAGGGTCTGGTTCTGGAATGCATGCACAGGAATTTATATCTTGCAAATAAGGTCTAGGTTTATACCCACAAAATTTATATATTGAGAATTTGCATTGGGAGTGCATGCAGAATTCACATCATCTGAGTGTGGCCCAAGGCAGAACTCCTTAGATTTTATACCTCGAAGGTCTGGACCAGAGTACAATGCAGACAATTTCACATTTTGTGTTCTGGTATTGGATGCCATAACATTTTTACAGTGCATCTGTGGCCCTGCACTCGGGTCACAGAATGCCTTAACTTGCACTCTAGGCTCATGCTTGAATTCCAGAGATGGCTCATCTGGGAGCTTGGTTTCTGTGCATACCTCAGAAGGTTTTATCTCTGGCAACTCTGGCCCAGGGTTGAACTCTAAAGACTGAGGACTTGTTCCCAGGCCCAACTCAGAGGACATCACATCTTGGAACTGTTGCTCTGAATTGAATAGATTTCAGGTCTTAAATCTTTGTACATAATTCTGATGACTTGATATGTTGCAAATGTGGCTTGTGACTGAACACTATCAGTTTTATATTTTGAAGTTGTTGCTTTTGACTTAATTTGTGAAACTTCCAATCTTGCTTCTGATTTCTGGCATTGAGTTCAGAAGGCACCACACTATAAACTGTTGAGTCCGAGGCCTGCTTAGAGAATCCCACAAACTGTCTGGACATATGTGGGCTCAGACTTCATAACTTTCAAGGTTGATCCACAATTGACTACCTGAGGTTTCATACCTTGAAGATGTAATTCTGGTGTTAACATAGATAATTTCCTGTCCTGTAACTGGGTGGTCTCCAACTGCAAAGGTTCCCTGTCAAGTGCCTTACCGAATGTCCACTTTAAAGATTTTACATCTTGCCAGAGTGGCTGATCTACACAGCCCATGGGTTTCTCTTTTTGAAGTGTGTCCTCTGAAATCACTTCAGAAGACTTCATACCCTGTAAGCATAGGCCAGAACTGACCTCCATAGATCCTCTATATTGAAGCTTTGTCCCTAGGATTGACGGAGAGTATTTTTCATCTTGTAACTGAGGGTCTGAGTTTAACTTCCCAGAGTCCCTATTTGGGGGCTTGGACTCCACTGTCACACCTTGTAACTTTGGGTCTTGATTAAACTCTACAGACTCCTTAGCTAGGAGCCTTTGCCCTTGAGCCAACTCATACAGCTCTTTATTTTCTGTGGTCCAGAATTGAGGTCCACCACTGTCACACCTTGGGATTTTATCTGTGTTACCACCTCAGAAGATTTCATACTTGTAATGTGTTGTCCCATAGACTTCACACCTTGAAGCCTCATACCCACGATCAGCTCAGAACATTTCAAATCTTGTAAAGGGGAGCCTGAGTCCAGCTCTACAGATTTTGTACCTAGAAATATCTTCCTCAGGGTGAAATCAAGTTTCTTAACTTATAACTTTGAACTAGGTTTGATTTCTATGGATTTCATACCATGAGACCTCTTCCCTGTAATGACTTCAGATGTCATACCTTGTAAGTGTGGTCCAGGACTAAGTGCAAAGACATGATTGTCCATACCCATGATTGTCCTTGAAGATTTCAGATCCTGTAACTGCAGGCCTGATTCACAGTCTTCCATTTCCATTTCTTAAGGCTATGTCCCCAGAAATGTGTTGGATTTTATACCTTGCCACTGTGGCCAAGGTTTACAGCCTAGTTTGACACATCGAGTTTTGGTTCCCATAGCTAACTCAGTAAATGGTTTACTTTTCAACTGTGAGCTGGGACTTGACTTAGGACATTTCGTATTTTGGGACTCTATTTCAGAACATTTTGTATGTTGCCACTGGGGCCCAGAGCTGTCCTCAGATTTCATACCTTGAGTCTTTGTGTGAAGTACCGACTCAGAAGATTTTCCACATTTCAACTCTACATTGTTTTGTGAATGTGACCTTTGGCTTAAAGTCAAATTATTTCCTTTCTGAGGACTGTGACTCTTGTTTAAACACTGAAGGTATCACAGCTCGAGGCTGTGATCTTGGGGATGACCCTAAGGGCTTCCTTTCTTGTGGCTGTATTCCAGGGTTCAACGTAGGAGAGCACCTATCTTCTAAGCAAAACTTGGGTTTGAATGTATATTTGTATTATTGATCTTTGACCTTAAGGTTGGGTCACATGCTTTCATACTTCTAAACTGTAGCTCAGATTTGAAATCAATAGCTTTGGAACTCTGAGACTGATGTTCCTGGGTTGACTCTGAAGGTTGTTTACCTTGTAACATCGGCCTTGTAATCAACTCATCAGATGTCTTCACTTCTCTTAGGTTTTAACTCTTTAGCTGTGACATCTTCAGATGGCAACCTAAGGTTCAGTGTATATTTCTTAACTTGCCAGTCAGACAGTGGTATCCAGTGAATACATTTTGTATTTTCAAGTTGTGTAGATGGCTTCAATTCTGTAGGGCTGGCATCTTCAGATTGTAACCTAAAGTTTGACCCTACACATTTCTCCCTTTGAAACTCAGATATTGGTATGCAATGCACAGATTTTGCACCTCCAATTTGTGGTTCAGTATTTAGTGCCACAGTTCTCCTATCTTGAAGCGGTGGCTCTAACATTGGTTCCAAGGCTTTCACTTGGTGCACCTGTGATCCTGGAGTCAATGGGCAAGGTATCATGCTTGGCACCTGTGGCCCATATTGGACCTTTTGAGCTTTTACATTATGAACAACTGGTTCAGGAGCCAATCCAAATGAGGGTGCATCTTTACATTGTACCTTAAAGATGATTTCTATGGGTTTTCTATCTGCAGGTTTGGGTTCTTGATCTGACCCCACAGACAACATATCTTCTGACTCCAACAGCCCACCTTTCCACTCTGCTGAGCTTATCTGGTCATCCTGTACAGGCTCAAATCCATGGGTGCCATCCCTTGACACTGTTGTGTTGAGACTAATTCCACAAATTTTATTCCTTGGATCCCTTGTGTTTTGGCTATATTCCCAGGTTTTAGACTTTGTTGCTTCAGACATGAGATAATCTCATGTTTGCTATCTTGCATTTGAGGCCGTGAAGTCAGGTCCTTGGGTTTTACATCTTGTAGATGAGGCCCTTGCAACACCTCCACAGGCTTATCTTGAAACAGCATCCCTGATACAAAAGTCACAGGACTTCCCCCTGCTTCTTTGGTTCAAGTTTTAAGCCCATGGTGTTTACATCTTGAACACATGTGTCAAAGGCCAACCCGTTTTCAAATCTTGCATTCTTGAACTTGGGGTCATCTTCACAGATTCCACACCATCTGACTAGAGTTTCTTGGGGATATCACTGTAGCTTTTATCCTCTCTAGACATTGTCCTAGAGGTAAGACTGCAGATTTCCTGTCTTCTAACTGTGGTTCTGAAGGTGTTAACTCAGATTTTAAACCTTTCAAGTTGGAGCCCGAAGGCAGTTCCTCACATTCCTTATCTCTTGCTTGTATCCCCAGGTTGACAGCACAGATTTGACTTTCCCCAGCTCTGACTTTGACCTTAACTTCATAGACTTCATGTCTTCCAAATGTAGCCCTGGCATTAACTCTTCTTGCTTTGAGGCTGTGACCTTCTTCACAGGTTTTATATGTCCCAAATTCTGTCCATGGATCAATTCAGAAGATTCTACACCTTGTGCCTGTGCTCTTCTGATCAACTCAGAATGATCTGCCCCTGCTAAGTGTTTCCCAGGAGTCAGTTTCATTGATTCTGTATTTGGTATGTGTGGCTCAGATGCTGGTTTATAAGACATTGGGGTCTTCAAAGCTTGGTACTTGATTCCCTGTGACATATTTTTATCTTGAAAGAGTGGCTCTTGTACTATTAACTCTGGCTTCATTGCTCGCCTCTCTGGCTGTGTGGTCAACTCAAATATTTTTACACACTCTGTGGCCCTGAGTTAAACTCTGAAGTCTTCACACCTTGAAGTTGAGTTCCTGGAATTACATAGAAAAATTTGACATCTTGCAACCATGGCCCTGAGTTAAAACTCAACTGCCTTGTATCTTGTAGCCCTGGAGTTACCTTTGCATATTTGGGATCATGTATCCCTAACTCTGGAGCCATAGGACTCACACCATGAGACAAAATTTGCTCCCCAAATTTGACCCCTTGATGTTTTATTCTAGAAACCAACTCAGAAAATTTGGTATCTTGTTGCCACAGTCCTGGGTTGACCTCCTCGGCTATCACACTTGGATGTTTTAGTTCAGAGGCTGGAATTAGGAGTTTCATGCTGCAAAACTGATACTTCCAGAGGCAGCACAAGCTTCTTATCTTCAACCTGCATCTCTTGCTTAATGGCAAAAATGATTCTGGCATCAATCCCTGAGGCTTCCTATCTTGAAGCTGAATACCTGGCATGAACTGTCCACATTTGAAACCTTGGTGGTTAGGCTCTGGGATGGGATCAGAGAAATCTCACATGTTGCAATCATGGTCTTATGTTTATGACCACCAACTTCACAGGTTGTGGTTGTGGCTGTGGCTGTTGTTCTGGAGGGTTTGGCTCCAAGAGAAATTCTGATGATCTGATTTCTGGCTCTGGGGAACATGCTATTTCATCATCAGATTTCTATCATAATGTGGGGGGGCTTAGATGAAATTTACTGGGTTTTTCCCTTGAAGTAGCAGCTTTGGAAATTGGACACTTTGCAATTGTGGCCCCGAGAATCAATTCCAATTTGACATGTAGCTTTTGTGGGCCTAGATTTAAAACCACAGATTTCACATTTGGGGGCTGTGTAACCCTCAATCAGTTCCTTCAGTGATAAACTTTGTAGCCCTAGCTCTGGGTTTATCTTTTCGGGATCTACCTCTCTTATAGATGACTGTTGCGTTACATTTATAGATTTCTTATTTTGCAACTGAGATTCTCTATTCATTTGCCTAGACTTTACTTCGTGAAGCTGTGGCCCTAGGATCACATCTTTTATTTTATTTTATTTTATTCATTTATTTTATGTATATGAATGCTCTATCTGCACAAGCACCTTTATGGTAGAAGAGGGCATCAGATCCCACTATAGATGGCTGTCATGTGGTTGCTGGGAATTGAACTTGGGACCTCTAGAAGAGCAACCAGTGCTCTTAACCACTGACCCATCTCTCCAGGCCCTGGGATCACATCTTTAATATGCATTTTGGGTCCTTTAGTTAGCTCTGTAGATTCTACAACTAGTACAGGTGGTTCAGCAATTATTTCTGCAGACTTCACATTTTGGGCCAAGGTCTCTGACTTGCACGCTTGGTTCTAGACTCAACTCTAGATATCCCATCTCTGAATATGGGTCTACAATGGTCCCCTGGAATCGTCGACCTTAGAAAATGTTAATCAGAAGGTCTCTGTGTCTTCATATTCTTGTCTCAGAGTTATTTCCGATCGGTTAGTAATTTCTGAACACGGTTCTTGAGTTACATGAACAAACTTCACATCTGGGGGCTGTGGCTCTGGGGCCATCACTCCTGAGATCATATTTTGCACTTCTGATTCTAGTAGCAAATCCAGAGTATCTTTAATTGCATCTCCTGATTCTGGAGTCTCTTCCATCTCTTGACCACCTGGGTCCCAGTATCAAGAGTATCTTGGAGTGGTGGTAAGCTTGTCTCCACAGGTTCTGAGGTCTGGCTCAATGGTGCTGGAGTCATCCCTATGCTGATTGTGTCAACGGAGCAGACTCTTCCACCTGCTGGCAAGGATCAGAGGTCACTCTTGCCTCTGAGGCTGGATGCTGTAGGGTCAGTCCTTCAGGTACTAGGAAATGATAACTTGGATTGGTGCCTGCTTCTAAAGATTTTGTTGCATAAAAGTGTGTGCTTGGGATCAGTTCACCAACTTCCAAACTCTCCACCAGTGCCTCAGGAATTAGACTCCTACCTTCTACCAATCTCCATTGTATCCTCAAGCAATCTTTGTATCCTCAAGCAATGGTACAGGCACTATCTTACCAGAGCCTGTGCTTTGTGAACATGGTTCGGGGCCAAGTTCACAGATTTTCTACTTTCAAGTGATGGTCTTGGAGTCAACTGCACCATTTTTATATCTCCTTGTAAGTCCTGTGATAGGGCTGAAAGAGCTTCTTCCATACCTTGAGACTGGGAACCATCGATGAAATGTACTGATTTATTACTTTGCAACTGTGGACCTGGGGCAAACCTAGCAGACTTTACGTTTTGGAGTTGTGGTTCAACTATCAGTTGGCCAGATTTCACATCTTGAAACTCAGATTCAGGGGCTGATTGCACAGATATGTCACTTTGCAAATTGTGGAATGGGGGTTAATTCCTCAGAATGCATATTCTGCTGATGTAGTTATGGGGTCAAATCTGTTGATACCACTATTGAGGTTGGTGGTCCATATTTTTCTGGGACTAAACCTGTGGTTATGTCCACAGATTTCATACTTTGCAATCTTGGATCTGGGATTAGGTGCTCAGATTTTACATTCTGTAGTGCTGGGGGTAAGTCCATTGAATCCATAATCTTAGGCTGTGGGATTGTGCTCCCTCCCCCAAATATTCCATTTCCTGAAGCAGTGGTATGACTGGCACTACTTCAGCATCTGGAACTTGATGCTTTTGGACCCTTCCTATAGGTCCTGTACCGTGACCTGGCACTGCTGGGATCATTCTCATGGATTCCATTATTTGATGATGTGTCTGTGGCGTCTCTACAGGACGCCAGTTCTCTACTTGTGGCCAGTTCAACCCCACAGTTTCTGTCATGTTGTGACTTTGCATTGGGCTCACATCCAAACAGTTTAAGCCTTGGTGCCATGGGGTGAACTCCAAAGGGTCTGTGACCTGATGAGACAGTCCTGGAGTAAATGACACACACTCTGTGCCTTGAGGTTGTGGCGTAGTCCCCATGGAGTCTCCAACCTGACCCTGTTACCCAGAAGGCAACTGCAGAGACTCTTTGACTTGAGGCTCTACAACCTGTAGTGGTGTGATCGTTCCTGTGGGAGATGCCTGGACTAGCTGGCTCACCTTTAGAGCATGCAGGGATTGACATGGCGGTAGTAGGTCATCAGTCATTCCTGATGGTTCCAGGACTTTAGATGGTGGCTGTGGAGGTATGCGTCTAGATTATACAGTTCCTACTGGGACAGTAGTAGTTGCAGCATCTAGTTGAGCTGACACTGGGGTCAATTTTCAGCTGGAGATTGTGAGCCTCGGATCAAAGCCCTAGATTTAGTAATGTGTGGCTGTCCTAGTGGAATTATCTGCATGAAATCCATGGCTTGTGCCAATGGAGACACTTTTGTATCTTCAATGGCTTCAGGCAGTGCACTTGAGCTAATTTTCATTGTATTTTGATGTACTGGACTGGGAGTAACCCTGGTGTGTTTTGTGACTTGATGCTGAGAACCCAAGGTCATGGTCAGTGTTCCCATGTCATTATGCTGAGACTGGGGAATCATTTCCACAGCTTCCACATCTGTCTGCAGTGGCCCTAGACTCATACTTCCTGGTCTTAGGTCTTGATAGTTATGCAATGTATCCATCTTCACTGATTCCATGACTTGGTATTGTGGTTTGGGGCTATTCCTGTTGGTCCTATGCCATGTGGACTTAATTTGTCAATCATCCCCATGGGATCCATGATGTGAAACAATGGCACAGGAGTTCCCTTGATGTTATCTGTGACTTGACTCAGTCTTGAGGCCATGCTCTTTAATTCCATGGTTTGATGCTGAGGACAGTTTACCTTTCTTGGTTCAATTACTTGATTCAGTGGCTGAGGAGTTATATTCACTGTTTCTGCTTGATATGGTGGCTGTGGGGAAAACCCCTCAGAGTCTATCACCTCTGACCGTGATTCTGGGCTTATTCCCATTACATCCATAACCTGAAGCAATGGCAATGGAGTGACCTTTATGCTGTCTGTGGCTGTGTCCATTCTCCTCTCCTATACTTTGGGCTCTATGTGAAGATGTAGGGATAGAAACCTGAGGAAAGGAAACAATGGAGGATGGAGCTGTCTGATTGACCTTGGAAGGAACGATGTCAGAGAGATGGGCGTACTCTCCAGGCACACCCTCTTTTTCAGCTTTCTTCCACTTCAAGTGGAAAGAGTCCTAAAGCAGGTCCACAGTTCATCAGTCATCAGCCTTGAGCTGACCGATAAGGATAGAATCATTCTGACCTGTGAGTTTCTGCATCTGTTTTAGAAATCTGTTTTGCTGCTTAGAGCCTAGAGAAACACACAAAAAGAAACCAAGTCAGGTTTATGTTCTAGGTTGGGCAATTTATTGACAACACATCTCTTCTTATGTAGGGGATATCGATATGGTTTATATCAGGTATCAACCCAGTTGTTGTCTGCACCCATATCATCAGTTACCATCTCATTTATTTATTTGTGTATAATGCATTACATACCCTAGGGACCAGCAAGATGGCTCTGAGGGCACAAGTGTTTGACAACAAGTCTGATGACATGAGTCCCATCTCCGGAGCCTACAATGTAAAAGGAGAAAAGCATTTTCCACAAGTGGTCCTCACCTCCACGTGCATACCACGTGCAACTCAGCACATTATTTGAACAAACAAGAAAAAATATATGACCATCTAAATAGAGGCAAGAAAAAAATATACTTAATATTTAGCATTCAGTATAGAGAGATTTAATTTAAAATTTTAGAAGTTTTTTTTTTTTTTTAATTAACACCAATTCTTGCTAAAACTTCCTTAATTTGGAAAGGAATATTTGAAAAACCATAGAAAACATTATACATAACTGGTGAATTATTGAAAATTTCCTTGACTTAATAAAGAGACAGATGCCCACAACACATTGCTACTGAATATTGTGCCTGAAGTTATAACCATAAATGAAAAAAGGAGAACCAAGACATAAGGACTGGAAAAGTGGTAATAAAACATGACATGATTTAGAGAATATTCCTACAGAAGAATACAGTCAAAGTGATAAACTTAGCAAGGTTCTCTAAGTAGCTCAGTATGGAAAGATCTGTTGTATTTTCAGCTTTTGGCATCACTTATATAAAATGGTATTTACAAGGGGTGGTGGTGGTGCACATCTTTAATCCCAGCACTTCGGAGGCAGAGGAAGTGGATCTCTGTGAGTTCAAGGCAAGCCTCATGTACAAAGTGGGTTCTACAGCAGCCAGGGGTATACAGGGAAACCCTGCTTCAAAAAAACACAAAAAGAAAGAAAGAAATAAGGAAGGAAGGGAAAGGGAGAGAGAGAGAGAGAGAGAGAGAGAGAGAGAGAGAGAGAGAGAGAGAGAAAGAAAGAAAGAAAGAAAGAAAACAGTATATTATTTACAATATTATAGCAGGTCTGGGGATGTAGTTAGGTGGTAGACTGCTTGCCTAGAGCACAAGACCATGGATTTGATCCTTAGCACTGAAAATAAGTAAACAGATAAATGATAGATAGATAGATAGATAGATAGATAGATGATAGACAGAAAGATATAGATGATAAATCAATTTAGAGAGATAAATAAAATGCCATGCCAAATCACACATGTGCCTCCTGATGATTATTGTTACCTATGAACTATGTCACCTCGCCTTACCAGAAAAAAAATTCTGATAAATCTTAGAACCAACATCCTCATGGTTCTAGTTCATGAGCTGCTGAAATAGAATACTTGTGATCAGCTCTCTAATGAAGGAGAGAGGTTTAGTTGGCTTCAAAGTTCCAAATCTCTAAGATCTTAGTGCTAGCATGTCCTTAGCTTAGCATGAGGATGTCTAAGAGCCTAGTGCTAGCATGTCCTTAGCTTTGCATGAGGATGATTAAGATCCCAGTGCTAGCATGTCCTTAGATTCCCATAAGGATGTCTAAGAGCCTAGTGCTAGCATGACCTTAGCTTTGCATGAGGATGTCTAAGAGCCTAGTGCTAGCATGTCCTTAGCTATGCATGAGGATGTCTAAGCCTAGTGCTAGCATGTCCTTAGCTTAGCATGAGGTCTTTGCATAGCCTCAGCTCACAGCAGACAGGGGCAGAGGAGCAAGTGGATGTGTGAGGAAGACAAAAGGGGTCCCGACTCCTGTGGCAGCGAACCCAGTCCTCAGAAAGTGAGGAGCCATGCCTGTGAGACCTTACTCAATCTAGAAAGAATGGCATTAAACCCACTTGAAGGTCACACTTTCCAACCCTGCTCCCCTGGCAAATGCATTTCTGGATAAATCTCAGCTCACATGAGGTACAAGAGGCAGCAGTGTGTCAATTGACAATATGGAGGGGGCATTATAATTTTTCCTAATCTAAGAATATTATATACATGTGTACAATAAAATATAATCATACCCACCCCTCCCCACTCCAACTTCCCCATATATACCCCAAGGTATATCCACGTTGGTCCCAACTTCATGTTCTTCTTTTTTTTTTATAACCCACTAAGTCCAATTAGTGTTGCCTATATGTGTATGGCCACCCAGCATGGGTATTTGATCAACAAAATGTTGATTGTGAAATCTAAGGAAATGACCCTTTTATCCAATATATAAATGAAACTAATAAAAGAGAGACTCTGTAGATTAGAATAAAGAAACATATTGTTCAGTCTCAACATTCAATATTGAGTTTGGCTAAGTAATTTATGCCATTAAGTGACTGGGTGACTATTGGAATTTAAATGCTGGTGGGTATTTGTGGTATTAAGGAATTATTCAGATTTTATTGTTACATTTTTAGGTGTAATAATGATATTGTGATTAACCTGTTTTTCTTTTTTTTCCTTTGTGGGGTGGGGCAGGATTTCAAAATATACATACTAAAACATTTACCATGAAATTATTTCTGATTTGCTTCAAAATGATGTGGAAATGGTTGAGTGACAGGTCTATGAAGATCCATCAGACCAGGCACCTCAAAGTCCCTGAGAGTTCCCACCTCAACTATCCCAACTCTCTTAGATTCCACTTGACTCTGTGTTCTAACCTACAGTTTAAAATTTATAGCCCATAGACCCAATCCAAATTTATGACTGTGACGGCGGCTCCAAAGAAAATGTGAGTCAGAACAGGTCATTTTGGAGGACCTTTGACAATTTTACATCGCTACTCCTTCCTTAGTGACCAGTTTGTCTAGCTGGACCCTAGAAGATTCATAGATGGATTTCTTCTCTGACCTTTGGCTATTAGAGCTCAGAGCCAAGGTCAGCCACAGGGAAGGGCATCAGCTGTGACCTGAGTGTGCACTGGCTTTACCTGGCACAGTCCTATTATGATGTCATGAAATCTCAGTCTAGAGACAGAAACTGTAGTTGAGAGGGGCATAGGCTTGAGAAATGTTTGCTAATATGCGGTCTAGCTTTCGCACTTGCCAACACATCTCAGCCTTATGCTACTTGGTTTCTTGGTTGTGGAGTATGGGTGTTGTTTCTAGGTATCAGAGCCAGACCCAGGTGGCAGCCAAGACAGAGGTACGTGAAAGCCACTCTCTTGAAACTCCCTTCTCTCCATGCTGGAACCTTCTAGGATTGTCTAAATGCCTGTCCTCTGGGCCTTAGGAAGAACTGAATGGAAGGGAGAGGGGGCTTGGGACAGCATGGATAGATGGCTTCCTCTTTTTTTTTTCTTCCAAATTTTCTGAGACAAGATTCCTCTGTGTATCCCTGGGTCTCCTGACTCACTCTTTATACCAAGCTGGCCTTGAACTCACAGAGATCTGCCTGCCTCTGCCTCCTAAGTGCTGGGATTAAGGGCATGAGCCACCGCTGCCCAGCTTATTTTTCTCTTAATTAGCTTCAAGAAGCCTTAGGATGGGCATGGTGGTGCACAGCTTTAATCCCAACGCATTTTGTTGACCAATACCCATGCTGGGTGGCCCATGCACATATAGGCAAACACTATTGGACTTAGTGGGTTATAAAAAAGAAAAAGCATGATGTTGGGAGGTGGATATATTATGGGATATATATGGGGAAGTTGGAGTGGGGAGGGGTGGGTATGATTAATTTTTATTGTAGCACATGTATATAATAGTCTTAGATTAGGAAAAATTATAACACCCCTCCATGTTGTCAGTTGACACACTGCTGCCTCTTGTACTTCATGTGAGTGAGCTGAGGATTTATCAGAACTCCTGTAGAAATGCGCTTTGCCAGGGGAAGCAGGGTTGGAAAGTGTGACCTTCAAGTGGTTTAATGCTGTTCTTTCTAGATTGAGTAGGTCTCACAGGCATGGCTCCTCACTCTCTGAGGACTGGGTTCGCTGCCACAGGAGTCGGGACCCCTTTTGTCTTCCACACACATCCACTTGCTCCTCTGCCCCTGTCTGCTGTGAGCTGAGGCTATGCAAAGACCTCATGCTAAGCTAGGGACATGCTAGCACTAGGCTCTTAGACCATCCTCATGCACAGCTAAGGACATGCTAGCACTAGGCTCTTAGACATCCTCATGCACATTTAAGGACATGCTAGCACTAGGCTCATAGACATCCAGAACCATGAAGCCAACTAAATCCCTCTCCCTCATAAATGAGCTGATCACAAGTATTCTATTTCAGCAGCTCAACATGAACTAGAACCATGAGGAAGTTGGTTCTAAGATTTATCAGAATTTGTTTTCTGGTGGGGAGAGCTGACATAGTTCATAAGTTATGATAATCATCAGAGGTGTGTGATTTGGCATGGCATGGCATTTTTTTTTACTTATCATCACCATCATCTCTATCTGTCTATCTATTTGACATCATCATCTCTATGTTTGTGTCTATTGTTTATATCTATCTATCTATCTATCATCTATATTACCTATTTACTTATTTTTAGTGCTAAGGATCAAATCCAGGGTCTGTGCTCTTGGCAAGCAGTCCACCACTGAACTACATCTTCAAGCTTGGTATAATATTGTAAATAACATTGTAAATACTGTTTTCTTCTTTTTTTATTTTTTTTGGTTTTTGTGACAGGGTTTTCCTGTGTAGCCCTTGCTGCCCTGGAACCCACTTTGTAGACAAGGCTGACCTTGAACTCACAGAGATCCACTTGCCTCTGCTTCCCAAGTGCTGGGAGTAAAGATGTGCACTGCCACCAACCCTTGTAAGTGCCATTTTATATAAATGACGCAGAAAACCTGAGAATACAACAGATCTTTTCATATTGAGCTGCTTAGAGAACCTTGCTAAGTGTATCACTTTGACTTTAATTCTCGCTATAGAATATTCTCTAAATCATGTCATGTGTAAATACACATAGTTTTATTACCTCTTTCCAATCTTATGTTTTGGTTCTCCTTGACTTCATTTATGATTATGAATTCCAGTACAATATTCAGTAGCATGTGTTGTGGGCATCTGTCTCTTTATTAAGTCAAGGAAATTTTTCAGTAATTCACCAGTTATGTATAATGTTGTGTTTGTTTGTTTGTTTTTGAGCTGAGGATCGAACCCAAGGCCTTGCGCTTGCTAGGCAAGCACTCTACCACTGAGGCTAAATCCCCAACCCCCAGTTATGTATAATGTTTTCTGTGGTTTTTCAGATATTCTCTTCCAAATTAAGGAAGTTTTAGCAAGAATTGGTGTTAATTAAAAAAAATCTTATAAATTTAAATTAAATCTCTTTATACTGGGTGATAAATATTAAGTATATTTCCTGCCTGTATTTCGATGGTTATATATATTTTTTTCTTGTTCATTCAATCAATGTACTGAGTTGCATGAGAATGTAAGATAATAAACCAGCTTGTGGAATTCCTAGGATACATATAACACATTTGTAATGTTGGTCTCAATACTTTAATTAGATTCATTAGATTCAGTTTGCTGATATTTTGTTTGGGATTTATGCATCTATACATAAATATATTGACTGGTCAGGTCTTAATTAGATTTTAGAATGATGATTGTTCCAGCTTCCTCAATTAAAAATAGAAGCAAATCCGAATTTCCATCTCATTAATGTAACAGACGCCCTCAACACTCATGGAATTGCAAGGGTTTTTGGAGTTCTGTACTAAGAGTCTGGAACAAAGACCAGGTTGTTATTTATCACACACACAACACACATATACTTACCACACACAACACATGCACACACCACAAACAACACACACACACACACACACACACACACACACACACACACAAACAGACACACAGACACACACACAAAGGAGGAGATACTAAAGTTAAGAAACAGGCTCTCATAGCTCCTCTGAAATTCATAGACACAGTTGGGTAGAGTTAACGTCATTGTCCCAAGCCCAAACTCTGCAGGACAGGACAGGCTTAGAAAAATGGGTACACTTTTGTGTGCTTCAGTCTGTGGAAGGATTCTTTCCTCTTCAGGGAGATGTGGTCTCTGCTCTTTAATCCTTCATCTGATTGGGTGATGCCCACTCACAGTATGGAAGGCAATCTGCTTTGAAGTGTACTGATTTTAAATGTTAATCACATGTAAAATTACTGTCAAAGAAATGTTCTAGACTAATATATGGCCAAAGAACTGGGCTCCATAGCCTAGCCAAGTTGGCATAAATTAACCATTACACTCCTTTCTCTTGCTTAGATTTATTTTATTTTTTTTGGTGTTGTGTGTGTGTGTAAAATTGAGTGTTTGTGTAATTGTGAGTGTGAGCATGAGCACAGGTGCCAGCAGAAGCCAGAGGTGCTGGAGCCCCCTGGAGCAGGAGTTACAGGGGATTGTGAGCTCTGCTATGGATGCTAGGAATCAAACTTGGGTCCTCTGCAAGAGCAGTATGTGCTGTTGTTAACCACTGAACCATCTCCCCAAGTCTAATTCTTTGCCTCTTGTTATCTAGAAAGAGTTTCATACTTAAATAGTTCTTACATTTAGGCTTTTATTCCATCTCAAGTTCATTTTTAAATATGATATGAAGTAAAAGGCCCAGCTTCATTTCTTTACATGTGGTTATCCAGTTGCCTCAGCACCATTGGTTGAAGATTATTCTTTTTGCATTGAATGGTCATAGTGCCTATGTAGCAGCTCTTTTAATATTAGATTCCTTTGATCTTAAAGGTCTACTTTTTTTTGTTGTTGTTGTTTCAAGACAGGGTTTCTCTGTGTAGCTTTGGCCTTTCCTGGAACTCGCTTTGGAGACCAGGCTAGCCTCGAACTCAACAGAGATCCACCTGCCTCTGCCTCCCAAGTGCTGGGATTAAAGGCGTGCGCACCACCGCCCGGCCCTATTTTAAAATAATTTTGTTTTTGTTTTGTTGGGATAGGGTTTCTCTGTGTTAATATTCATGGCTGTCGCCATCATGATCCAAGTGGTGTATGCTTCCATCCAGAGCCAGGATGTCATTTGGGTCCAAGCTCCTGCTGAGGGCAATGTCTGGGTCTCTGTTCTCCTGTTGCAGGGCTCTGTGTGGATTCCTGTGTCATGTGTCACCAAAGGAACCATTTGTCATGAAATCAGAAGGCCATACTGAGCCATCCCTGCCTTTGGCTAGCCTCAGGATAGCTGCTCCTGCCCCTCATTGGGCATTGGAAGAGAGTTGGCCCCCACCTCTGCACTCAGGGGAGATGGCCACACCCCACAGCATGGGCAAGGGAGGATTTACCCTGATTACTTGGGCATAAGAGAGTTGGCTCTATCCACTCTTTGCCTAAGGGAAGAAACCCCAGTTGACTAGACTGACAAGCTCAACAACCATGCAGACCTACAGCCAGGCCTGGGCGTTGGCCCACTCTAATACTCTAACATGGTAATCATTTGGGACCTACTGGAGCTCCTGAAGGGATTGGTTATGTGGAACAATACCCTGAGAATCTCCATGACTTGGGGCATCTGCTGGATATCCAAGAGGAGTTTCTGTGAGGATCCAGGGATAAAGTTATACCAGAAACAAGAGACCTTGAATAAAACTCATTGCAATGGTCACTTGCAAGTAAAGCTGATTGTACAAAAGGGTATAGTGTGTGAACACCAAGGATATCAATGCCACCAGGCCAAATGAAGAGGTGTTGGAAAGGTGGGGAGGATAGACAAATTGTGGTTTGTTTGTGTTTGTTTTGTTTGGTTTGGTTTGGTTTTTTTTTAAAATAATTTTCTTTTGGTTGGGGGTGCTGCAGGGATGAAGTGAGGATATGGCTGGACTGGAAGTTGAGTGGAATTGGTGTGCATGATGAGAAATTCCCAAGGATTCAATGAGGAAATTATGTTATATTAACAAAAACAGAAATACTGGAGAGAAACCCTATGAATATAAGCAATGTGATCAAACTTTTGCATGTCACAGTTATCCTCAAAGTCATGGACGAATTCATATTGGAGAGTAACTCTATGAATGTAATCAGTGTTGTAAAGTCTTTGTCCATCACCCTAGTCTTTGAAACCATGAAAGAAATTATCCAAAAGTAAATCCTGCACTGAGTAATTAATTTAAGCCTTTGTATATCAC
>NC_050463.1:20679632-20775087 GCF_903995425.1 Onychomys torridus
CCCGTATCACTTGGCTCACAACACCTGTAACTGCAGTGGGGGGGGGGGGGGCTCCTAACCTCCATGGGTACCTGCACACGCAGACATACAAATATACATACAGTTAAAAATAAAATTTTGAAAATTACGTGTGTGTGCATGTGAGTGCAGGTGCCCGTGGGGGCCAGGAGAGGGCGCCAGATGCCCTGGAAACTGGAATTACAGGTAATTGTGCGCTGACATGTCTGGGTTCTAGGAACTAAACTTGGGTCCACTGGGAAAGCAGTAAATGTGTTAACTGCTGAGCCATCTCTCTAGCCCTATGTTTGTTTACTTCTTGAGGCAAGATCTTCTGGTGTAGCCATGGCTGGTCTGGAACTCAAGAGATATTCTTGCCTCTGCCACCTCAGCTTTGACAAGCATCACCCTGTCCAGTGGACGTCATGCAGTGTTAGGCAAGTACTCTATCAACTAAACTACATTCTCAGACCCTGTTTATCACTATTTTAAATGAGTCAACAAACAATTCAAAAATCCCTACCTTATGTCTAATATAAGTATTGATAGATCAAACCTATGTGAAACAAAAAATGTCCCAAACCCAGCTAAGTAAGTCTCAGTTTTAGTGTGGACATCCAAGCCCCTCTTTGGGAAGCTTCGGGAAGTTTCTGCTGTTACCCTCTTCCAGTTGCTTTTCCTAACAAGCAAGTTCTCTAACAAGTTCACCCTTCCCAAAATAGAACTATTTGCTCATGGGCCCGGAGAGATGGCTCAGAAGCTAAGAGCACTGGCTGCTCTTGCAGAGGATCCAGGTTTGATTCCCAGCACTCACGTGGAAGCTCACAACTCCAATTCCAGGAGTTCTGGCACTGTCTTCTGACCTCTGCAGGAACCAGGCATGCACATGGTACACATACATCCATGTAGGTGAAACAACTCATACACATAAAATAAAATACATATATTTAAAAAATTAAAAATTTATTTGTGCTAGATGTCGTGACGAACACCTTTAGTCTGAGCACTCCAGGCAGAGGCAGATCTCTGAGCCTAGTCTGCATAGGTGAGTTCCAGGCCAGCCGGGGCCGTTCATACAGTGAGACCGTTCGTCAGAAGTCGTGCGTGTGTGTGTGTGTGTGTGTGTGTGTGTGTGTGTGTGTGTGTGTGTGTGTAGGTTAGAGATCGATGTCTCTCTCTACATTATTATTACTATTATTATTATTATTATTATTGTTATTATTATAGACAGAGCTTCTCACTAATCTTGGAACTTACCTGGCATGGCTTCTTCTGTGGGTGTTGGAGACCCAAATCAGTCCCGCATTCTTGGGTAGTAAGTTCTTTACCTAATGAACCTTCTTTTCAGTGCCTGCTGCCTGGAACTTCGAATGTAGACCAGGCTGCCTCTGCCTCCCAAGTGCTGAGTGCTGAGATTACAGACATGTGCCACCATGTCCCCTCCAAACTGGTGCCTTTGAGCAGAAAAGCAAAGTGTGTATATAGCTGAGTAATTTCTTTCTTTCTTTCTTTCTTTCTTTCTTTTTGTTTTTGTTTTTTGTTTGTTTGTTTGTTTGTTTTGTTTTTTGGGACAGGATTTCTCTGTGTAGCTTTGCGCCTTTCCTGGAACTCACTTGGTAGCCCAGGCTGGCCTCGAACTCACAGAGATCTGCCTGCCTCTGCCTCCCGAGTGCTGGGATTAAAGGCGTGCACCACCGCCGCCTGGCTGAGTAATCTCTTATTCAGTACTTCTACAGAGTGAGAAAATGCATGGTTCTAATGATGGGCAACGAATCCTTCTGCAGGGTAGTTGATTCTTAATCTTTTGATATCAACACAGTGGAATTGATTTGACAGAAGATATCATTCGAGTTCATTGTTTTCTTTAAAAAAAAAAAAAAAAAAAAAGTCCCGTAGCACCAGAGTAAATGCTCCCTGAGGCCCCGGCTTGATTCCCAGCACTGCAGAACTTGTGCTAAAGTACAAACAGTAATTGTATTTAGAAGGTACTATTGACCTTGTATGTGTCTACATTATGGAATCATTCTGTCTTTGAGGCAGGGTCTCCCTGTGTACCCTTGGCTGGCCTAGAACTCTGTGTAGACCAGGCTGCCTCCTAGCTTGCAAAAGATCCGCCAGCCCCTTCCTCTGGAGTGCCGGAGACCCTGGCTACCTTGTGGAACCATTCTGTCAGGCTAACAAGTCTGTCACCCCATACGCTTGATGTACTTGTCCTGCTTGATGTACTACTTGTCCTTTGTGGTGGGAACTTTGATGCTCCATTCAATCTCTGTCCACTAATAAGCAAACCTTTTATTATCTTATTTTTTTGAAGTTAGGTTTTAATTTGTCTCACGTTGGCCTTGAACTTGCTTTGTAACCTGTGATGTCCTTGAATTCCTGAGCCTCCTTCCTTAAGTCTCTTGAGTGCCTGGTTTATTCAGTGCTGGGGGAGGCAGGCCCAGCTTCATGCACGCAAGGCAGGCACTCTGCCAATTGAGCGACATCCCCTCCTTTCATTTATCAGTTTAGATATGGAGGCTTTGTGTTTATAATATGCTATTATTTACATACTTTCCAATTATTTTAACTAAAAAAAAAAAAGTTTCAGGCTAGGGAGATGGCTGAATCTGTAAGCGCATTTGCCATGTGAGCATGAGGACCTGAGTTTGGGTCCCCTGCACCCAGGTAAAACCAGGGGTGCCTGTGAACACCAGTAACTCTAGTGTGTCTGGGGGAGGGGTCTCGGCAGAGGGGGCGGGCAGAGACAGGAGACTCTCTGCTGGCTGGTTAGCCCGGTGAAAGACCCTGTCTTAAGGGGGTAAGGCAGGAAGTAATAGAACATGACCTTAGCATCCTCCTGGCTGTCACACATGTACAGAGAACCACCCACAAATAGACAGACAGACCACACACACACACACACACACACAGAGTTGTATCAAAATAAAAATGTTGGAGAGGGTACATAGTTTCTATGTTCTTTCAAGGGTGCCCCATTTTGAGAGCACCATGTTTTAGCTCACTAGTACCAGGCAAGAACTGTGGGATAGTGTAGGGCCATGTTGCTATAGGTCAGGAAGTGGCCATAATGTCATGAGGGTCAGGAGATGCGGGTGGCCAGCGAGGGCATCAGGTCAGACAGTGTTCAGCAAGGGCATTAAGTAACTGTAGCTTTACATCTAGGGACACTGTGTCAAGGAAGAAGGGACCTCTAGATAGTACTGAAAAGTCTAGGGACTTCAGGTGTTTGCCTTTCATGGACATCCCGTCAAAGGACCACGTGGTTACAGTGTGTGGCCATAGGTGATCGCCAGGGACCTGGTCGTGACTTCGTATGGGATGCACCGGAGTCAAATAGAGATGGCTGTGGTTTTTGTGTGTGTGTGTGTTTTGTTTTTGGAGCTGAGGATCGAACCCCGGGGCCTTGTGCTTGCTAGGCAAGCGTTCTACCACTGAGCTAAATCCCCAACCCCTGGTTCTGGTTTTGTCTCGTGGTCATGTGAACACCTCTGCTCAGTGCACCCTGTGTGTGTGACGTAGAGCAAGAGAAGGAGATGGGGGTAGACCCTACCTTGCATACCCAGCGATGGCATGGCATGGCATGAACTGTCTTAGGGTTTTTTGTTTGTTTCAAAATATGCTGAGGTAGCCAGCGTCTTCGGCTCAGGGGAGATGGGGAATCAGTAGTGTTGGTGATGTGATGGGGGGAGATGGGGGTAGCAGCCCCTGGTCCCAGAGTGTGCTCAGCTGAGCTCCAATTCTTCCTGAACAGCACATTCTCTCTTTGGGTGTATAAATGATGCATGGGGAATTTCGACTCATTATTACAAAAGCCAAATTAAAGACCAAATTAAACCTAATTGATAGTTATTGTTATATATGTCACTTAAGAACTAAGTTCAATGAAAAGACTTTTTTTTTCAGTCCCTAGAAAGATACAAATTAAATCTCACCAGTTAACAGTACAGTATACAATGGGTTTTTAAAACAAATTGTTCCAATGTCTCAATTAACCTGTATAATTTATTTAAATGTTGGTGTAAGGTATTCTGATAAATCTTCTGAAGGATTTTTCTTAAATATGACAAGCTTGAAAGCAAAACAAAATTCAGGCTTTTATTTATTTATTTTTTGGTTTTTCAAGACAGGGTTTCTCTGTAGCTTTCTCAGAGGCTGTCCTGGAACTCGCTTTGTAGACCAGGCTGGCCTCGAACTCACAGAGATCCGCCTGCCTCTGCCTCCCGAGTGCTGGGATTACAGGCGTGCACCGCCACCACCACCACCCGTCATCAGGCATTTGTTTTTTTGTTTTTTTTTTTTTAATGAAGACTTTCTTATGCCAATCAAAATATGTTTTCTTTGAATAACATTTATCAAAACTTAAGCAGAGTAAATCGGGCATGTGAAATAAAAGAAACATGCTGTATGAAGGGTATGTCAGTGCTGGTCTGTAGTGCTAGTGCTCTGAAGGTGGAGACCAGCGGATTGGGAGTTCGAGGTCATTCTTGACTATCTGTCCACATGGAGTCTGAGGCTAGCTTGTGATGCCTGGGATCCTTTCTCAAACAGAGAGTACGTGTGTGTGTGTGGGGGGGGGGGTACAATTTTTTTTTTTTAAGTTGGAGGAGGGAAATACCCATAAAAGAGTCTCTGGGGCATGTGAAACACATACAGATTACATAGCTGGTGTGGCTGTGCAAGCATGTTGTCCTAGCACGTCAGAGGCTGAGGCAGGAGAATTGCCTCAAGTTCAAAGCTGGCCTGATCTACGTATGGAGTTCCAGGACAGCCTGGAATGCGTAGAAAGATTCCCTGGCTCAAACTCCCTCTCCATGGAAGTCCCTCCTCTTCTCTCCTGCCTGGCTATTGGCCATTCAGCTCTTTATTAAAACAGTCACAACGACACATCTTCACACAGTGTAGACGAATATCCTGAAACAGCACTGTCTTCTTGCTTGTGTACTTAAAAATACATTTAAGGGCTGGGGAGCCAGCTTGGTGGGCAAAGGCACTTGTGCTGAGTTCCATCCCTGGAACCCACGTGGTGGAAGGAGAGAACTGTCTCGCTTCTGACCCCCACACTGGTTTCAGGACATGTGCGTGTCCCTTCATACATACAGATAAGTAAACTATATGTATATCTGCTTATAAGCTGAGTGTGATGATAGATGCCTGTAATTCCAGCACTTTGTAGGCTGAGGCAGGAGGATTGCCATAAATTCAAGCATTGCCTGGGTTACACAGTATGATTGAGTCAAAGCCGGGGCTACATAGTGAGACCGGAATAATTGTATGTATGCACATCCATGTATGTTCCTGCCTGTTAGCTTTTCATTACTATGATAAATACCTGAGACAGTCAGCTTACAGGAGAAAAGACTCATAGTTTGGGAGGTTTGGGGGACCATGCCTGTTGGCCCTGTTGTTCCTTCTGTGCCTGTGATGAGACAGTAAATCACAGTAGACGCTTATGATGGAGCGAAATCACTTGCCTCAAAGCTAGGAAACACAAAAGAAGAGGAAGAGACTAGTCCTGCTTTTCACTTCCAGGTCAGTGACCTCAAGACCTCCCACTAGGCTCCACCTTGGAAAGTTCCCACTACCTCCCAATAATAGTACCAAGTGGGAAGGCAAGCCTTTAACGTGGGTGTTTGGGGGGACATCCCGCACTCGGACTGTAGTGGCATTTCTACAGCTGTTAGGAATGGCGTCACAGCCCAGCCTGCCTCGTGCCCTTTCTGTGGTGATGCAGATTTCCATAGCGGAGTCCTTGCACGTTAACTGTCGCTGGCAGAGATACAGCTGTACCTTCTCTCCATAGAAACCTTCCATTACTGGGGTGCAGCAGTGAAGAGCTCTGTTCACGTCTCAGCGCGCAGATAGGAAAATGTCTTTTAATTTATCTACCTAGGACTGCTTTGTAGGTGGGAAGGTATGTGCATTTCTCCCAGCAGCTGCTGGAGTTGGCATGTGGATTTATGCTCTTCCCATCAGGGAATAATAGCCTCGGTGCTCAGTGTCCTAGCTGGCTCCCCTGATCACATTCACGCTGCTGATTTGGTACACGGGAAATACCTTTTAAAATCAAATTCATTGAGATATCATTCATGTAATCGACAACATTCTCAAGTATTCAGTTTGTTGACATCAGACAAATGGATGTATCTGCTTGGAGATTCTCCCCCCCTCCCCCCAGGTAGAGGGGATACCCTGGGGAGAACCCAGATAGGACTCAGGGCTCCGACAGTGCCTCTGTCATCAGAGGGCATGTCTCCCACCTTTACCTGGAGATCCCAGCACTCAGAGGCTGAGGCAGGAGGATCAGTAGTTTAACTATTCAGTGAGTTGCACTCCAGCCTGGTGGCGTAGGAGAAATCCTGTCTCAGAAAACCAAATGAGATACTCTGTGTTTTCTGCTGTGCCGGCCAGTAAATGCAGCAAGCTCTGCCCGAACACACCTTCCCTGCTTCTCTCCTTCAGGGTGTGCAGTATCCTGCCTCCACTCTCCGTCTGTGTGCTGGGATTACAGATGGGCCCCACCGTGCGTGGCACCTGTCCGTTGTTGATCACTCACTGTATATTTAGTATTTTATATCTTCCTTTGTCCTGTCTTCCCTTCAGTGTTTTTGGTTTCTAAGTTGTGCACAGTGTCCTTGACCAGAGACACACTTCCAGGACTTAGATTTGGAATGTGTTTTTTCCTTTCCTACGCTCTGGCACAGCAGAAGCCCTCAGAGGCATCAGCTGCAGAACGCTAGTTTGAGTTTGGTCTTTGGCCCTGTAAAAACCAATTCCATATTTGATGTTGAGGCCACAGCCTATACAGCCTAGCAGAGGGAGAGCCTGGTGAGCGCCACAGAGCGGTTGTGTGCTTACAGTCTGGGGAGTTCCAGTGGCTTCCCATCCTTGTCAGTACTGGCTTGGATAGTTTTAGGTACTCTATTGGGTAGGTGGTAGTATCTCACTGTGCTTTTCTCTTTCCCTTTTCCTCTCTTTTGAAATTTTTATTATTTATTTATTTGATTTAGTTTGTTTTTTGAGATAGGGTTTCTCTGTGTAGCCCTGGCTGTCCTGGAACTCCTTCTCTAGACCAGGCTGGCCTTGAACTCAGCAATCTATCTGCCTTTGCCTCCTGAGTGCTGGGATTAATGGTATGCCCACCACATTTGGCTCATTCCTTCCTTCCTCCTCCTCTCCTCCCTCCCTCTCTCCTTTTTCCTTTTTGCAGACAGGGTCTTTCTCCAGGTTTGCCTGGAACATGTGATGTAACATAGGATTGATGATGATCCCCCTGCCTCAGCTTCCTGAGTGCTGACATTTCAGATGACCACCATACTGAAGTCATTTTAATTTTCTTGACAATAAAGAGTGCTGATTATTTTTAATGTACATGTTGGAATTTTACATATCTTACTATGTGGAATGCTTGTCCAAATATGTACCCTGCTTTTTAAACAAACATTTATTTAGCTGGGTGTGATGGCGCACACCTTTAATCCCAGCACTTGGGAGGCAGAGCCAGGTGGATCTCTGAGTTCTAGGCCAGCCTGGTCTACAGAGCTAGTTCCAGGACAGCCAGAGATCTTTTACACAGAGAAGCCCTATCTTGAAAACCAAAAACAAACAAAAATATAGTTATTTATTTCTGTTTTATGTGTATGGTTATTTGGCTACATATGTCTCTACACTAATGTATGCAATTCCTGCAGAGGCCGGAAGAGGGCAGCAGCTCCCTGGAACTGGAGTTACAGACAGTTGTGAGCTGCCATGTGGGTGCTGGGAATTGAACCCCGGTCCTCAGAAAGAGCAGCCAAGTGCTCTTAACCACTGAGCCATCTCTGCAGCCCCTGTAACCTATTTTAAAATTCGTAGCTGGGCGGTGGTAGCGCACGCCTGTAATCCCAGCACTCGGGAGGCAGAGGCAAGTGGATCTCTGTGAGTTCGAGGCCAGCCTGGTCTACAGAGTGAGTTCCAGGACAGCCTCCAAAGCTACAGAGAAACCCTGTTTCGAAAAACCACCAAAAAAAAAAAAATTGTATATTTGCATTTATTATTGAGTCTTAGTTGTTTTCCATACATTCTGGATGCTAATACTTTGCTAGATGTCTTATAAATGTCTTTTCTCCAGTCTCTGCAGGAGACTTAGCTAGTCATTCTCATGGGTGCACATGTGCACACAAATACATATGAGCCTGTTTACACACGTATAGGTGGATGTGTGTGCAAATGTGTGGAGCCAAACAGCTAACCTTGGGTGTCTTCTGGAGCGGTCCACCTTGCTTTGTTTTGAGGGGAAGAGTTGACACCGTCTTGCTCTTTAGAGACAGCATCTGTCACTGGCTCACTGACAAGGCTAGGATGGCCATTGAGCTCCTGGGACCCTCTTGGTCCCCCAGTGCCTGGCTTTATAGTGAGACCTGAGGGTCAAACTCAGGTCCTTGTGTGTGTGTGTGTGTGTGTGTGTGTGTGTGTGTGTGTGTGTGTACACAACAACAACAACAACAACAAAACCAAAACCAGTTTAAATAGGGCATGATAATTACAGGTGGTAACCCTTCCAGCACTCCGTAGGTAGAGAGAGAAGATTGTAAGCTTCAGGCTAGCCTGGTCTATGTAGTGAGTTCTGGTATAACCTGGGCTAGGAAGTGAGGCCCTTAAAAAAAATTCCATCCATCAAGCTCTGCACTGGTTATTTTTTTCACCACTGAGATAAAACAGGACACCGAGACAGAACTGGGGGATTGGGGGGTGGGAGTTCACACTGGCTGTTTCGGAGGAAAGTCATATTCCATGTGCATAAACCCTGAGACGCTCATGGCAGACGCTCCTCAGTCATTTGGCAGACCAGGAACCAGAGCTCAGGAGAGATAGGAGCAGGGCTAACACACCCCCAGTGACCCACTTCCTCCAGTGAGGCTCCACTCCAAAAGTTTCACTGTGTAGCTTTGGAGCCTGTTCTGGAACTCACTCTGTAGCCCAGGCTGGCCTTGAACTCACAGAGATCTGCCTGCCTCTGCCTCCCGAGTGCTGGGATTAAAGGCGTGTGCCACCACCGTCTGGTAAACTCTGTTTTTATATGTATGTTGGAAATTGTGTCTGCAGAAGTATTCCCCCTGATTATTGACGTCTTAATGTTGCAGTGAGTACCTAGTATACAGAAAGTAAATGGAAATAATATAGATTTATAATAATTCAATATATATAATTGAATAGTTACAATTATTCAAAATAATCCTGAACTCTGGATGTGTTATTTATCTGTAGTTAGAAAATGGCAAATAATACCAGCCCAGTGACTTCACTTAAAAAATTACTCAAGAGTCAAAAGAGTAATTTTGACTAATTTTTTAAATTATTATTTATTTATTTGTTGGTTTATTTATTTTGGTTTTTTGAGACAGGGTTTCTCTGTGTAGTTTTGCTGCCTGTCCTGGATCTCACTCTGTAGACCAGGCTGGCCTTGAACTCACAGGGATCCGCCTGGCTCCTCCTCCAAAGTGCTGGGATCAAAGGCGTGCGCCACCACTGCCTGGCTAATTTTGACTAATTTTTAAAAAATGGACTTTTGAAGTTCATTTTCTCCATTTATACGTACAGTATTTATATCTACATGTATATTCTATAGTTGATCAGTAGATATAAAGCTATAGTTGAAATCAAAATGCTAGAGCGTTATTAAGGAAAAGAATTGGTATCAGTTTTTGTAAGGTCTTGTTTGAAGAGGGGACTGGCTTGATGTCTCTTTGTCTTGGGATTCTTTTAGGAATGAACTGCCATTTGAATGCAAAGGGCAGAGAACCATACGGCTTCAGCACTGTATGGTGCGGGGGGGGGGGGGGGGATCACGGGGACGGGACAGGCTCACATTGAAGGGGTTCCTTGTAGCATCCTTTAGGTTAATGCCTGTACATGGAGCAGTGTGGAAGGAGCCTTGAAGTTGCTCTGTGGAGCTGAGAGAGGAGCAGATGGAATGGAGAATGAGGCCTGGTGGGTGGGGGCCGGTGCTGGTGTGGGTTTCTGTGGCCCTCTAGCAATTATTTTAGAGCCATAGATTTTGGGTTGTGTTCTGTGAGTGCCTTCCTGGAACACCATAGTCTTCTGAAAGCTGGGCTATGGCTTTGGTGAAAGATCGCCCCCTGATTCCTGGTCAGTTGGAGGGACTCGTTGTTCCTGATTCTCAGGCACCACTTCAGAGCTAAGGACAAGGCAGCCCGCCAAAGGACGGGGATGATGACATTCCTAAGTTAGTTCAGCTCCGAAAAGATGATGCCTGCTTTTCCAGCTCTTAGGAAAGCCAAGGTGAGATGGCTTAATGGCAAAACCTCGTACTGTAGGAGCCAGAGACCCTGGGTTTGACTCCCGGGACCCACGTAAAGGTCGAAGGAGGGAAACAGCTCCAAAGACTAGGGATGATCAAAGTGACTGTGTCGTGAGGTAAGATTCTAAGTGGTTTTTCTTTTCCTCACTTGCCTTTTGGTTCAGAGAAAGCCTCAGGGGCGCTGCCTGGCTGCTCTTCACCCTCACCACTCACAGGTCCTCCATGGAAGACAGCAAACAAATGTCCATTTTGTGCCCGTGTGTGTGTGTGTGTGTGTGTGTGTGTGTGTGTGTGTGTGTGTGTGTGTGTGTTGGCTGGCCCACATCCTCGCTGCCATGACGACACTGTGCATGGCCAGCCAGGAGCAGGGTCTTCTTATCAAAGGCATCCCTTTTGTTCTCTCTAGTTCTGTGTTTAGCACCTGCCAGTTGGACCTTGCGTTTCCCTGGTGAGTATTGGCCCTTCCTGACAGACCACACCTCCAGCCCTGAGTATTCCCATACCCACGGGCATCCCACCTCACAGGCCTGGCACTGGGGCCGGCGCATAGTAACACCAAAGAAACAAGAATGAATGGCCCCACCTACCGTCATATCTTCAATGGATTCCCTGTGCCTTTAAGGCCACAACTTGACCTACAAATCCCTTTGCCTGTCATTGGTGTCTCCCGTCTAACTTGTGGCCCCCAAGGACTCTGGGGTGTCCTGAGGTATGTTGTTCTCTTCCTAGCTCACCCCTTTTTATTTTCCCACAGTCACCACATACTTTGGAGTCTTTCCTTTCTTCCTTCCTTCCTTCCTTCCTTCCTTCCTTCCTTCCTTCCTTCCTTCTTTCCTTCCTTCCTTCCTTCCTTCCTTCCTTCCTTCCTCCCTTCCTCCCTCCCTCCCTCCCTTCCTTCCTTCCTAACTTTTTAAATTTTGTGCTGGTCCCCAACTAGCTTCTCCCCAAGCAGAAGTGACCATGATCCAGCACCCCTGCTATGCCTGGGGGCTGTTTCCTCATCTGGAAAATTGGTATGATACCATGGTAACAGGAAACTAATGGACCCTGAAGGGTGCTAATAATATATACCTAAAGGAGGCTTGGTTTGTTTGCTTTTTTAAAAAATTTAGTGGTGTGTGTGTGTGTGTGTGTGTGTGTGTGTGTGTGTGTGTCCGTCCATGCCTGCACATGCTCACAGGTGCATATACGTAGAGGTCAGAGAACAGTTTGTTGTTGGTTCTCTCCTTCTGTGATGTGGTTCTAGGGAATAAACTCAGGTTATCATTCTTGGCAGCAAGTGCCTTTGCCTACTGAGCCCTCTTGCCAGCCCTAAACATTATTTTTAAAAATGAAATAGGGGTTGGGGATTTAGCTCAGTGGTAGAACGCTTGCCTAGCAAGCTCAAGGCCCTGGGTTTAATCCTCAGCTCAAAAAAACAAACGCCGGGCGGTGGTGGCGCACACCTTTAATCCCAGCACTCGGGAGGCAGAGGCAGGCGGATCTCTGTGAGTTCGAGGCCAGCCTGGTCTCCAAAGCGAGTTCCAGCAAAGGCGCAAAGCTACACAAAGAAACCCTGTCTTGAAAAACAAAACAAAAACAACAAAAACAAACAAACAAAACAAAACAAAACAAAAAACCACAAATGAAATAGTCCTGGCTGGCCCAGTAGGTAAAAAAAATGTGCAATCCTGATGGCTGACTTTGAACTCAACCATGGAAGGAAGAGAACTGACCCCCAAAGTTGCCTTCTGACCTACACACACGCACACGCATACGCGTGCGCGCGCAATAAATTTTAAAATTACAGTTAATACTGTACGTTCCAATTATGGAAACTCACAAATATGGTTCTTTACTTTACAATCCTTCTACCAGCCCTGTATCTGGTAACCCCACTGTCTTAGTCTTCTGTTGCTGTGAAGACACCATGACCAAGATAGGTCTTATAAAGGAAAGCGTTTAACAGGGGCTCGCTTCCAGCTTCAGAGGGTCAGTCCATTGCCATCAAGATGGGAAGCATGGCGCCATGCAGGCAGACGTGGTGCTGGAGAAGGAGAAGGATTTCTACATCCCAGTCGGCAGGCAGCAGGAAGAGAGAGCCACTGGGCCTGGCTTGGGCTTCTGAAACCTCAAAGCCCAGCCCCAGAGACACCCTCCCTCCAACAGGGCCACACCTCCTGATCCTTTTAGGTAGTGCCACTCCCTAGTGACCAAGTCTTCAAATCAGTGAGCCTCTGGGAGCCATTTTTATTCAAACTGCCACACCCTGTTAGCGACTTGATAATCTGGCTAGGTACTTACCTGTAGCTACGACGTGATGTTCTTCAGGGACCATATCAGCTGCCATTTCAAAGAGTGGTCCCCATTATTACCACTAGGTAAGCTTCAGCTTTCCCTTTCCATCCTTATTACCCGTCACCTCCCTGAGGGATTTTGTTATTGTTCTTTTATTTTCTTGCTTTAAAAGTGTTATTGCCTACCCAGCTCTTTTCTGATTTCCCTTGTGCTGGTCTCTCCATGCCAAATTAAATCGCATTGTTTGCAAAGACGCGTCTGTGATTGCCCAAGTGAAGGAAAAACGAACTTTTTTTCTGAACTTAAGTATAATGATTACGATGTTTATCACTTCTATATCTGTTGTTTACCTTATTTTTTATTTTATTGGCATTTTTATTGATAAGGAGTTTCATCTCTTAGTGTGGTACATAGTTAAAGAATTCTAAGAGGGGCTGGAGAGATGGCTCAGCAGTTAAGAACACTGGTTGCTCTTCCAGAGGACCTGGGTTCATTTTCCCAGCACCTACATGGCAGCTCACAACTGTCTAAGACTTCTGTTTCAGGGGACCTGACACCTTTACTCAGACATACGTGCAGGCAAAACACCAGTACATATAAAATAGAAATAAGAAGAATTCTAAGGGGAATGAAGTTAACTGGGTGAGAACGTGTTTGGTTTGGATCCCGAGTCTGCCCTACTGTGACAGCCAGATCCATCCTCAATGGCATTACCTCGGCACCCCTGGCCACATGTCCGGAAGCCACCAGGCTCTCTAGGAGCAAGCACAGTTTTTATTTAGACCATGAGTAGAGGGTTCAAGACCGAGGAGAGTCTCTGGATGGCCTACTACCAAACTACTGCACCCCTGATCCCTTTTGATGTGTTCTTCAGGAAGAGCCTGGGTCGCTCGGTACAGAGTGCACGCTGTCTGTTTTTTCTTGAGTTAATGTACCTGGACTTGCTCACTATTCTGCAGATTCTGTTTTGTTTTCTTTTGGAGACAAGGTTTCTTTGTGTAGTCCTGGCTGTTCTGGGACTCGCTCTGTAGACCTCTGCTGGGATTAAAGGCATGCACCACCACTGTTTGTTTTATTTAGCAGATTCTTTCAAATTGAGTTCTCTCTCTCTCTCTCTCTTCATTTTTATTTTTTTATTTCTTTATATTTCTATTATCAGCTTGATACAGTATAAATTCTTATCCTAATAGTGATATGTTTCATTGAGGCTTGCCCAGTAATTGAGTAAAACCAACACTTACTATAAGCCACAGTCATCCTAGGGTCCCCCTGCTATGTAGCCTCCATGGTTCTGTGGGTTGCAGTCTGATTGTTCTTTGCTTTATATCTAGTATTCACTTACGAGTGAGTACATACCATGTTTGTCCTTCTGGGTCTGGGTTACCTCACTCAGGATATTTTCTAGTTCCATCCATTTGCCTGCATATTTCATGCTGCCATTGTTTTTCTCTGCTGAGTACAGATTCAGTGCAATCCCCATCAAAATTCCAACACAATTCTTCACAGACTTGGAAAGAAAAACACTCAACTTCATATGGAAAAACAAAAGACCCAGGATAGCTAAAAGAATCCTGTATAATAAAGCAACCTCTGGAGGCATCACCATCCCTGACCTTAAGCTCTACTATAGAGCTATAGTAGTAAAAACAGCTTGATACTGGCATAAAAACCGACATACAGACCAATGGAATCGAACTGAAGACCCTGACATTCATTTTTCCACGCACATATGAACACCTGATTTTTGACAAAGAAGCCAAAACTATACAATGGAAAAAAGAAAGTATCTTCAACAAATGGTGCTGGCATAACTGGATTTCAATATGTAAAAGATTACAAATAGATCCGTATCTGTCACCATAAACAAAACTCAAGTCTGAGTTTTCTCTTTATTTTTAAGGATGTGTTTGTTTTTTATCTTCTGTACATGTTTGCCTACATGAATCTGTATGTGCCGTGTGCATGCCTGGTCCTGGCAACTCTACATTAAGGTGTTGGAGTTCCTGAAACTGAGCTGCCACATGAGTCTGGGAACCGAACCCTGGTCCTCTGCAAGAGTGGCTAGTACTCTTAACTACTGAGCCATTTCTCCAGTCCCTCTTCTTTGTTCTTAAAAAAATCCTTTTAGGGCAAATGAGCTAGGTAGAGGCGTTTGTCAAGCCTGACCTTCTGGGTTCATTCCCTGGGACCTGCAAGATAGAAAGAGAGAATTGACTCCTGCAAGATGTCCTCTGGCTTCATTAATGTGTGTACACACCTACACTCCAATTAATAAGTAAATGTAATAAAAATTCAAATACCAGGCTAGAGAGATGGTTCAGTGCTTAAGAGCACTTGTTGCTCTTCCAGAGGACCTGAGTTCCATTCCCAACACTCACATCCAGTGACACACAGCTACCTGTGATTCCATTGCCAGAGGACCCAGCGCCCTCTTCTGGCATCATCAGGCACCTGCACACCTGTGCAGTACACATCCACACACATTTTTTTTAAAAAAGCTAAAATAAATCTTTTTTAATGTTAAATAAAACCTTTTTATTTGGGGATAATTTTATACTCACAAGAAGTTGCAAAAATAGTGCGGAGTTCTGGTGTGTCCTTCTCCCAACTCCCCACTCCCGTGTTTGCATTTTACGTGACTATCATTCTATCGCTAGTGAATTCCCTCCACCTCTCTGCTGCCCTGTAGAGCTTAGCACACAGTAGATACTCATTAAACTCACTGCATGGTGATAGGATTACTGCATGTGTCCTTGGGGGTTGAAACCACATCCAGGTTGATAGATTTCCATCCCATGCTTACTCTTGGTCACTGCATCATCCCGAATACACCTGGAGACTAAACCAATAAGCATTTCCTTCCTGAATGCTGGTTAACCTGCTATGCCAGGAGAGTGAGAAGAGATGCCGGGGTGATTGCCCACTGTTGGAGTTTAAGTCTTGACTGCCCATCCTCCAGAGACTTGCATGCTGAAAGTGAGGCTGTTCAGCCTCCGATGCTCTTAGAAGTTAGTAGAAGCAAAGAATTGGCCTGGTTGGAGGAGGGAGATCCTTGGACCATGATCTTGAAGCAAATGCTGAACTCTGGCCTCTTCCGCGCGCGCGCGCGTGCGTGCGTGCGTGCGTGTGTGTGTGTGCGCGCGCGCTCGCTTTCCACCTGTGGTGAGGTAGCAAGGCTTCCACATCTTCACGTCACACTCCCATGGAATAATATTCTCACAGGCTTTGATTGAGGTTGACCTCAAAAGAATATATGAAGAGAAAAATGGATGGAGATGTATGGGGCACAATTGGCTATCAGCTGGGACTTGGTATTTGGAGGGTCACAGTACCATTCTTCCTATTTGTTGCATGTTGAGCAGTTCATTTCTCCACCAAAAGCACGTCTTTCTGACGCGCTGGGAGTCCGTCTCCACTAAGTCACATTAGCAGGACAGTGTTCGTAGCAGGAGACTACCTCGGGTACAGTCGCTGTGCCCTCCAGTCATATACTTGGGTTGACCATGGAGTCAGAGGAGGTGAGGGTTGTTCGTAGCAATCTTCAGAAGTTTTTCCACAGAGACACTCACCTTGGATGGAACGTGGTGTTGGTTGTGTGGCCCCACTCTGGTGGGGCTAGAATTGGAGTCTTTGGATATGCAGGCGGGAGCTCCGTTGTTCCTTTGCAGAGGGCCTGTCAGTCCCTGTTTGCCCACAGAGAATGTGAGTTCAGTGTCCGTAGTGTCAAAGCAGGAGACGGAGGAACCACAGAGGAGGTGGAGCCAGTGGCACGTTTCCAAGGAAATAAGGCAGGGGTTGGTGGTGGATATGGACAGAAGAGTGCATCCGATTAGTATCAGCTCCTTCACGCTGCACAAGGAGCTCCGTCTCCACAGACAGTCCCCCTGGCCTTGGAATTGTAGCTTTAAATTCACTGCTACCCTAACCCTGCTGTGTATTTCCAAAAGTAGGTGCTACAGTGTAGTGTTACAGTTTTGATCCCCAGCTTGGGAGGTGGGTGGAACTTTAAGAGATTGGCCCTAGCCAGGGAGGTCTTCAAGGCCTTTGAAGGCGTAGCCTTGAATGGGATGGCAGGGTCTCTTTTTAAATCCCCAGCCATGAAGTGAGCATCTTTGCTCTCCCATAAGCTTCTTGCTTATGAGGATGTACTGTCACATCTCAGGCTCAGACACAGTAAAGCCATACAACCAGGAACCAAAGCCTTCAAACGCTGAGACAAAGATGAGCCTTTTCTCTTTGTAGATTGATTGGTATTTGTTATAGTAACCAGTGGCTGACTAACGGAAGTCATGGTAAGCAAATAATCTCAAGCAGTGAACATAAAGTGACAAGTATCCTTGAACTATAACTATAAGAAAATGCACAGGGGTTGGAGAGATGGCTCCGTGATTCACTGGCTGCTTAATAAAGGACCTGGGTTGGCTTTCCAGCACCCACATGGCAGCTTACAAGCAGTTACTGGGGATCCAGCATCCTCTTCTGAACTTAGAGGGTACCAGGTGCACGGACAAACAGGCAGATGAAACCTCATCCACATATAATAAGTAAATATATCTAAAAATTAACAGTAACAACGAAACCTCACAAATCCCCGATAGGATGTAGTGTATGACAGACTTGATGTCATGGTGATCTCTTCTGTGGCAGGAATAAATGGTTTCCCTGTGCTTTAGTTTTCTCATTTCTGGCTGGGGATAAGAACAAAACCTGCCATGTACATTTGCTGTCAGAATTAAATGAACGAATACATATGCATTTAGAGAAAAGTAGTTTGCCTTTGGGAAAGTGCTCAACATCTTTGTATCTGTATTCCCATCAGTGTGGATCCAAAGATAAATGATATAGATACTCGATTTGATTTTCTTTTCCTTTAAAGTAAAGTCGAATGTGAAAAAAAGGGTCCACCTTCCCCCCATCTAACTGACTGTAACAGGGAAAACATGTACAAGGACTTAAGAAAGACCCTGGGTAATATGGTGGGTACTGGTGAGATGCTGTACTGGTGGCCATGTCAGAGGAGCAGCAGACTCTTGGACAAGCAAGGCCCCGAGACCACAGACCCAGGAATGTCTTGCTTCTGTTGTGCCTTCACATGTTTGCTGTTGTTATCTTTCGCTGGTATCTGGCGTGGTGTGAATGGGGGTGGGGAGATTCTTTACTGCCTGTAATGTAGTGTGTTTCTCTCATGGAAACATCCTGTCCTACTGGGCGTTTTTACCTGTGGGTTATTATGAAGATGATTTCTTCCTAAGCTGCACTGTCTGCTTGATAATAATAATGTTAGTTTATACAGAGTTTTGTTGAATAAAAATACAAACAAGGAAGTGTCACACAGCTACAACACATGAGTTTCTATTGAGGAGCCATACAGACTGTGGCTTAGGTTAATGATTAGGAAAAGCAACTGAGTCCCAATTAGCCCAGCTAGCTTAAATTCTTTTAACCTTAATGTTGGGAGATATGTTCACAGGTTTCAGAGTGCATCATAGCTGATACAAAGCTTTGAAAATAAATTCAAGTTAGACTAAGATGTTTTTGTCAAATAGCTTTGAGGTGAAAAAACCCAACAAGATCTAAAGTTTTAGAAAGGCGCATAGTTGAATGAGGAACTTGATAAGGTCAGGGAACAAGAACAAAGCAACCCAGTTATCATTAGCTGGTGTACTTTCCTTGCTAGGGTTGGTTGGTGATCAAAGGTGATGATTAATTCCTTGTGCCCATTTTTGCCCTCGATCTCCTGATATAAGAAACTATTGATGGGTGGATATGCACCCTCAAGATTTAAAGTAGAGCTGACTAATTATTTTTCATGTATAAAAGGTTAAGTTTGTGATTCCTTTAAGACTCCTTATAAGATTGCCTTTCAAGATAAGTAATAAAATAATTGGCTTTTTTTTTTTTTTTTTTTGTAACTGCAAAACTGCAGCTTGCCTGTAAAAGACCTTCCTGAGAAGAATACCTTGGTTGCCCACACGGTTAATCTATAACAAGTTGCTTGGGTGTGAATGTATGTGGGTTCTTGGGGCAATTTGTTTTTCACCTGTAATTCGTAAAATGTTTAATCATGTAAGGGATATGGAAAACATGCTGTTTTTTACTTGTAATCATTCACTAGAAAAACAGAATGCAGCCACAATGTTATTTTTATATTGGCTGAAAGATTTTGCTGGGGTATATCAGCAGTAAGGGAAAGAACAGAGTTAAAATGCTCTAAAGGAAAAACGTCAAAAATGAGAGTTAGAAGGAAAACATCAAGGATAAGAGAGTTAATAATAATAACGGTGGTGGCGCACGCCTTTAATCCCAGCACTCGGGAGGCAGAAGCAGGTGGATCTCTGTGAGTTCGAGGCCAGCCTGGTCTGCAGAGCGAGTTCCAGGAAAGGTGCAAAGCTACACAGAGAAACCCTGTCTCAAAAACAAACAAACAAACAAACAAAAAAGAATAAGAGAGTTAAAATGAGTTAGAAGGAAAACATCAGGAATGAGAAAAGGAAATCACCAGGGGGAACAAAGACTAGAGAATGCAAAAGAAGGATAAAGAAAAGGTCTGAAAGAAACCATCAAGAGAGAGTGTGTGTCTTTTCTCCCTAACCCCCTCAGTTAGGAAAGTATAGTATGTGCCGACCCTATGGATTCCCTTCCAGCCCTGTGTTCCTTGGAAGCTGGTCCCCAAGGCAGCGATACTGTTGGTTGAAAATTTTTATTACACAACATCTGCCTGTTAAAAATGGGAGACAGAGGCAGATGGATCTCCGAGTTCAAGGCCAGTCTGGTCTATAGAGAAAGTTCCAGGACAGCCAGGGCTACACAGAGAAACTCTGTCTGGAAAAACCAAAAAAAAAAAAAAAAAAAAAAAAAACCAAAACAAAGTGATTGGAAATTGGAACTGCCTCACGCATTATTCAAGTCTGAAAGCTTGGGATGGTGGGGCTAACTTTTCCTTTTGTGGCTTTTCCTGGGGTTGTCTGGGTTGATCATGATGATTGCCTTTCTGTTTGGCCATGCTTTTTACTTTTAAAAGTGTTTTTAAATTGGAAAAAGAATGTGTGCACCTGGTAAGGCATTTAGTGATACAAAGGGGAAGAGAATGAAAGGCGAGTTTCCATCCTGCATCGGGTCTGAGGGGAGCCCTTCAGGGGGAACACTTCTCCCGCCCTCTCCCCTTCCCCCATCCCCTCTCCCTCCCACTTGGTTGTTGAAGCTGGGTTTCACTGTATACTCTAGGCTGCTCTCAAACTCACCATCATCTGGCTTTAGCCTTGGATTACACAGGCATGTGCCACCACTCCTGGCTTGAGTCTCAAGTATATTTCCAGTGCACATGCATGCACACTATCCTCACATAACTGCAGTGTGTTGTTTGTGCTTTCCTGTGCCCCTCGTAACTCTTTGTCTTGAGGAATATCCTTCATCAGCTTACAGTGATTCATCTTTCTCTTTCTTGTGACTACATGGCAGAAGGCACAGTGCCTTCTTATGGCTGCATGATATAAAACTGGGTATTTGTTTGATAATTTCACACAGTTTGAACCAATAATAACTTTTAGAAACATGCTTACATAATCCATCTCCTGCGGGTAGACGTTTATATATTCTTTATCCTTGGGTGTTGTAAGTAACGGCTCTCATCATACATGTTCTTGGAAGTGTGTGGGTGCCTGTGTGGGATAAATCCCTGTGTGGGTGGCTGGTACTCCTGTGCGGTGCTCAGCTTGATAGATCTTGCCAATCGCTCTTGTGAGGCATTTGAACAGTTTATGCTGCAACTATCAGTGTGTAAGAATGTATGCAAAAGCCTTCAAAGAATTCTGTCTTTGTCTGCCTTGCACTGCTGTTGCAGGAGACCACGGACTCGGTAATTAATAATGAGCAAAAAAAAAAAAAAAAAGCATTAGCTTTCAACTCTGGAGCTGGGGAAGTCGAGACTGAGAGGCCAAGTGTGGTCAGAGCATTTGTTCACGCGGCATCCTCCCACCAGACATTGCCAGCAAAAGAGCAAAGAGAAAAAGAGAGGGTGTGTTTCCAAAGAGCTGAACCCACTCTCGTGCGTGTGCTCGCGTGTGTGTACACCGTCTGCATGCATGTGGAAGCCAGAAGCTAACATCCGATTTTCCTCCATTCTCCACCTTCTCTGCTACTATTGACATTAATCCATTCACAACAGTAGAGCCCTAATGCCATAATCCCCTCCCGAAGGACCCATCTCCTGAGACTGTTGGAGTGGCAACTCAATTTCAGATGCGTTTTGGGCAGTGAAACCATGGCCCCTTCTCTTGGCACTCGGTAAAACATTAAAATAATCTTATGTGTGTGAAGAGAAGACTATGTATGCATGGCCAAGGGATGATAATAGTAGGAGTCGTAATAAGAAGTCTGTGATAGTCACAATTTATTGAGCATTTATTGTGTACCAAAGCATGTCTGGCTCTTATTTTATTTTGCAGGCTTATTGTCTTGTGTGTTTTAGGAGGCACCACTGAGCCGTGTCTCCACCTAGTTGTCTGTTTTTCTAGGCACCCTTGTCATACTGAGTTTTACTCGGTTTCTATTTGTCGTTCACTGGTTTTTGAAGTAATGGAATATGGACTAACTACTGGCAAGCTGAACACCATTTTTTTTTTTTTTTTTTTTTTTTTTGGTCATCATCATGCCAGGTTGAGGCTCCAGGTTAAGTGTCGAGGGTGCGGCGTTGCATACCATCACTGCCCATATATATATTTTTTTAATTGTGGCTTTTAAAAGCCCACATGTCAAATTTTACTTTTTAAAAGACGTTTTAAGTGTACAGTTCAGTGGTGCTAAGTAGTCTCGTTGTTGTAAAACAGACTTTCGTCGCTTTATCAACCTTTAAATCTGAAACCATGTACCTATCAAACAGTTCCGAGCCCCTGCTACCCACAATTCCACTTTCTGTTTCAGATTAACTATTGAGATTCCTCATATCGACAGAGTGCTGTAGCATTTGTCTTTGTGGGGTCGGCTTGTTTTCACTTCGCTTAAAGTGACGAAGGCTTGGGCATGGTATACGTCATACGATTCTCTTTCCCCTTAAATGTTGGACAAGGCTGGACAGATGGCTCAGCAGGGGAATAAGCTTGCCGTGGGAGCCTGAGAATTTGAATTCAGATCTCCAGCACCATGTTAGAGCTGAGCATGGTGGAGCGTATCTCTAACCCTGGGACAGGCAGATCGGGCTTTCTGGTCAGTTGGAGTAGATGAAATGGCAAGCTCTGGTTTAGAGAGAGACCCTGCCTCAATAAATAAATAAATAAATAAACGAAGGGAATGAATGAATGAATGAATAAATAAATAAATAAATAAATAAATAAAAAAATAAAAAGGTGGAGAGTGTATAGGAACACCCGATATTGATCCCTGGTGTCTGCATGCGTGTGCACAGGGCTGAGTATATAAAGCTGAACAATATTCCAGTGCATCTCTACACATCACCCTTTCTTTATCCTTTTAAAGGCATGAACCCGATGATACTTTTTGTTGTTGTTTTTTTTAAGACGGGGTTGCTCTGTGTAGCTTTGGTGCCTGTCCTGGATCTCACTCTGTAGCCCAGGCTGGCCTTGAACTCACAGAGATCTGCCTGGCTCTGCTCCCGAGTGCTGGGATTAAAGGCGTGCGCCATCCCTGCCCGACCTGATGATACTTCTTTCCAGGAGGAAGCGTTGTTTCACCTAGTAGATACCCCTTTTAACAGTCCTACCGACTGCTGTGGAGTACTGGGCCAGCCCTTCCATGTCCGTAAAAGTCACTTACCTTGTGCTGGACAAGCACCTGTCTGTGCTCACTATGTGACTGAGGGGTGTGGGGGCTGAGGGCAGGAGACAGAAGGAAGAGTCAAGCAGAGAGCTCTGGGCGATGGGAGAGCTTTGACTTGATAGGGGTTTAGGTTAAATGTGTTGTCAAGGGCTGGAGAGATGGCTCAGAGGTTAAGAGCACCGACTGCTCTTCCAGAGGTCCTGAGTTCAATTCCCAGCAACCACATGGTGGCTCACAACCATCTGTAGTGAGATCTGGTGCCCTCTTCTGTGTACATAAGAAATAAGTAAATTTTTAAAAATGTGTTGTCAAAATGCAGTGAATGGGGCTGGAGAGATGGTTCAGTGGTTAAGAGCACTGGCTGCTCTTCCCAAGGATCCAGGTTCAATTCCCAGCAACCGCATGGCAACTCACAACTGTCCGTAAACCCCTGTTCCAGGGGATCTGACACCTCCACACAGACATGCATTCAGGAAAAACACCTATGTACATAAAATAGGAATAAATTATTTAAAAAACAAAACTTAATGAATGTAGCTTAGATTTGAACATTTCACCATATAAAATTCGTATCAAAATAATAACATTAAATAAATACTAACTGCAGTACACTTTGGACTTTTTAGGGGGAAGTGAGTTGATGCCTGCAAATGAGCTGCATTAGAATCGAGATTAAAGGATAGTTAAAGAGAAGAATTGGTGATAAGCAACCACAACGTACTTAAGGTAGTGATTGAACCTTGAACTTAGCATTAGAAGGCTTGCCTAGCATGTGCCAGGCCTAACACCACCAAAAAAAAAAAAAAAATACACAGACACATAAATAAAACATGGATGAATCTGCTTGAATTTTGTATGTTTAAAAGTTTGGGTATGCTGGGCAGTGGTGGCGCACGCCTTTAATCCCAGCACTCGGGAGGCAGAGGCAGGTGGATCTCTGTGAGTTCCAGGGCAGCCTGGTCTCCAAAGCGAGTTCCAGCAAAGGCGCAAAGCTACACAAAGAAACCCTGTCTCGAAAACAACAACAACAACAAAAAAAAAGTTTGGGTAATAAAATGTTTCAGACAAGGATACCACCCATTGACCTTGACCTCCCCCCTCACCGGCATAGGGTGGGCTTTGTGCCCTATCCCAGATGCTAGTAAATGCTATGAAGGGGTTTTCTTCCCTTAAGAGGTCTTCAGAGTCATTCCCAGAAGTGCCTTCTGTCGTGAAGGATTGGCCAGTGATTAGTACTGGCTGGTGTGTGCAGGCAGTGGTTAAGGTCCTTCAGGACCAGAGAGAGGAGGGCTTTGTACATTATAACCTTCCCAGAGTGTCACGCAGACCTTCACTTGGTTCGTGGTTTTTCAGCAGGAAGTCCAAAACACATAGCACCGGTGTATCAAAGGCCTTCAAGCTTCCTCACTGCATGGCAGAAGGCAAGACAGAAATTTGAGCCATTCTTGTCCTCAGGGGCCCCACTCCTGAGGTAAGAAACTACAAATGACTTTAGAAGCTGTGGACGTGAAGATACAGAGACGAACCATGTCATATGAACAGTGGACACTCATAGGAATCATCAGTGTTATTAGATGTTCACACAACTCTAAAGGCCTGTACCTCTGTGGTCCCTGTTAGTGTGACCTTGGAAAAGATGATTAACTGCCAGCGTTGGGCTTTGTCATCTATAACAGAGACATCCGGGCAAATACGCACTTCCTAGAATTCTGGGAAGATTTCTCAAGATGTTGTCCGTACAGAGCTCAGCGCAGTACCCAACCGAAGGGCCTCAGTAACTTGGAAACGATTTGTTTTTGTTTGTTTTAAGCAGTGCAATTAGAATAGGCTTCCGAGGGGTGCTCTTCCACAGTGTCATCTCAGCCCTCCGGTTTGCAGTTGGTGGAAAGAGCCTTCAGAAGCACGCTGTTGTTTACCTCGGGGCTCGGCGAACAGTGCTGACTCCCCCCATGGTTGCCGGTGCTTTGGTGAGAGGTGTTTGGAAACCTTTGGGAGCTGGGGGATTTGGGCAGGCTTCCGGTGTTTGTTGAGGGAGGTTGCCTTGGCATAAGCCAGGTAGAAAGCAGTGCCTGGGGTGCCTGGCTGATCCTTCCCTTCTGTGCAAATCTGGAGAGAATTCATCTGACTTGGGGGGGGGGGCAGTGAAGCCCCCAGGACCTCATTACAGACAAGCTTTCAATTCCCTTACTGAAAGATTATTCCACATCGTTTGAATGTCCTCCTTTTTAATCTAAGCAAGTTGGGCTGCTGGTGGAAATAATTAGTCAGAAAATGTTCTGGTATTTTGGGCACAATTAAGAATTTTGCTCTTCTGAAAGTAATAGATCTTAGGATTTTACAAAGAGCTGATGGGGCCCCAGGAACGCAGACACCGGTACTTGCTGGCTGGGGCTCCCCCATCAAAGGAGGAGAACTCGAGCCTCTTGCTGTCAAGCACAGTGCCCTGCTGGCTAGAGAAGACACATCATCCAGTAGTTAGAAAGCAGACGCATTTTATCCAAAAGCAAGTGTCAAAACTGAAATCATTACAGGTTGTTGATCCTTTACCTACAATGCTCCAGACCCAAAATGGTTCAGGTTTTCTGGCGTTCCCTCCACATTTCCATACAGGTAATAGGTTATCCAAGGATGACCCTGAAATTCACTTACGTTTTCTATATATCTTATACATGTGGCCTGGAGGTGATCTTTTACTGTGCTTTTAGTGATCTTCTGGTTTTTGTTTTGTTTTGTTTTGTTTTTTTCAAGACAGGGTTTCTCTGTGTAGTTTTGATGCCTGTCCTGGATCTCGCTCTGTAGACCAGGCTGGCCTTGAACTCACAGAGATCCTCCCTCCTCTGCCTCCTGAAATCTGGGATTAAAGGCGCGCTGCCGCCGCCACCCAGCTTATTCTGTTTTAACTGTGACCCATCTCATGAGTTCAGGTGTGGAATTTTCTTATAGAGTGTCAACGCTTAAAAACAAAACAAAAAAACAGAAAACAAAAATCCAGATTCTTCTGCCTGAGTATTTCTCGTTTCTGGTCTTCAGATTTAGATGGTCATCTGGTACTACAGTGTCTTCCGGGAGTTCCTTTTGAGTGCACAGTTTACTGCTTACTGGATTCACTGGTTTATTACCAACTCAGGACGCTGTAGATGTCCCAGGGCTCAACACAACAAAGATTTTGTTACTGATCATGTACCGTGCCCAGTCTGGGTCAGGGTGGAAAGTGCCTGTGCTCTGTGCGCAGTGAGTCGGAATAGAGCTGGTAGAGGTCCACCGTCCTGTGGCTCCCAGGCTACCACAGCCGGGCAAGAATGCACACCCACTCCAGTCTGCTCCTGTCCTCATTGCCCATTGGTTAAAACAGGTCACATGACCCCTCACCCACCCTCAAGGAGTCTAGCAATATGGGAAATGTAACCGGGTAGAAGTGATATTATGTTGGGCTTTTTCAAGCAGTATATTTAAAAACTGTCCGGGGCTGGAGAGATGGCTCAGCAGTTAAAAGCCCAGGCTGCTCTTCCAGAGGTCCTGAGTTCATTTCCCAGCAACCCTCCATAGTGAGATCCGGCTCCCTCTTCTGGTCTGCAGGCATGCACGCAGGCAGAATACTATATGCATAATAACTAAATAAATCTTCAAAACAAAACAAAAACCCCTGTTCTTTAGTGTTCTTCATCTCTTCCAAGATTTATGACCCACCAATAATCTGGAGAGGACAGAAATGCTTCTGTCATCAAAAAGTCCAGAGTAGAGCTGCATATCCACAGTAGAGAAACAGCTGTCCCAGCTGTGACATCATCTGCTCATTGCCCTCACCAGGACATTAGGTTACTCCTGGTGACTGTGTGGAAAACACCGCCATTCACTCCAGAAGAGACAGCCAGGGTCCTGATGACCACTCACTCGACTTGCCCATTGTAGCATGAAAACAATTACAAGCAGACTAGTTTGGCTGCCTTCCCGTAAGACCATATATGGCCACAGAAATTCCAGTTTCATAGAGTTACTACATGTCATGGAATCTAATTTTCTTTCATTTTTTTTCTCCCTCCAACCATTAAAAAATGTCATACAAAAAAAAAAAAAAAGGACTGCCAGATGGATTCTGACCAAAGGCTATAGCTTGTTCTCTCCCATGACAAATATGTTTATAGGCAAAGCCGGTGGATAGTTTGTCCAGACTGAGAGGTACACAGACTTGATCTGACACGTTGTATGCCCTGCGGTATCTCCATCATGTATGCGAGGAGATTTAAAGGCCTGGAGCAAGTGGCATAGGTCATGGAACAGAAAATAGCATATGAAAATATTCTCAGCATCCTTTCACATGGGACTGTGGCTCTCATCTGTCAGAGTGGCCGAGAGCTCCGGGAGTTCCATGGTGCTTTACTTTGGGGGGCTGCGGGCACTGCCCGGGGTTGCTAGAGGGAATAGTTAGGCAAGGTCTAGCAAACATTTCTCCCAAGTCTAGGATTTATCCTACAGTTATATTTGCAAAAACGTGAACTGGTGTAGAACAACGCAAGAAGACGCCACCCTCTCCTCACCCTCACAGCATTAGGTTACTTCTGGTGACTGTGTGGTGGGCTGGCCCAGCTGTGACATCATCGGCTCATTGCTCCCACCAGGGCATTAGGTTACGTCAGCAGGGCCTAGCAGCCCAGTAGCCTGCTGTGAGTTTGAAGCCAGCCTGAGCTACTCAATGAGTTCTAGACCAGCCTGGGCTATAGTGTGAGAGCCTTGTCTCAAAAAGTAAAACACATGGGGCTGCAGAGATGGCTCAGTGGTTGAGAGCACTGGCTGCTCTTCCAGAGGTCCTGAGTTCAATTCCCAGCACCCACATGGTGGCTCATAACCATCTGTAATGAGATCTGGTGCCCTCTTCTGGCATAAAGGCATACATGCAGCCAGAGCACTCACATACATTAAATAAATAAATAAATAAATAAATAAATAAATAAATAAATAAATAAATGAATGAATGAATGAATAAATGAATGAATCTTAAAAAAAAAAAAAAAAACAACCATGAAACATATAACACAGGTACAATATAATTTGCACCCTAGTTTGGGGAGCCAGGGTTTAGAAAATGCCTAATGTCCTAGTGGACTGCCTGAGTAGGTCATATACAAACGTTCAGGCATTCTGTGGAACCATGTTTAAGAAGTAAGGGAGCTTTAAAAATTTTTAAACTTGTGTTGCTTTGAAGATAGGTCGAATCCTCAGCTCAAAAAAAGAAAAAGAAAAGAAAAAAGAAGATAGGTCAACCTTGAACCCCATTCCTGATCCTTCTGCCTCTACCCCCCAATTGCTGATATTAGTGTGCCCAGCTTGCACATCCCGAAGTGTGTGTGTGTGGGGGGGGGCGTGTGTGCATTCCTCAACTTCTCTTCTCTCTCTCTCTCTCTCTCTCTCTCTTTTTTTTTTTGAGACAAGGTCTCAACATGTAACCCATGCTAGCCTGGAAGTAACCCATGCTAGCCTGGAATTAACCCATGCTAGCCTGGAACTCATAATTCTCCTGCCTCACTTTTCCTGCAAATGCCATTGTAACGAGTCTTTGTCCTGCCACCAGCTCCCAAATAATGACAGAGACATCTTATTAATTATGAAAGCTTGACCTTAGCTTAGGCTTGTTTCTTTTTTCCTCTTTGGTTTTTTTTTTTTTTTTTTTTTTTTTTTTTTGAGACAAAGTTCCTCTATGTAGCTTTGGAGCCTGTCCTGGATCTCGATCTGTAGCCCAGGCTGGCCTCAGACTCACAGAGATCCGCCTGCCTCTGCCTCCCGAGTGCTGGGATTAAAGGTGTGCATCACCACTGCCCGGCAAGGCTTGTTTCTAACTAGCTCTTCTGACTTAAATCAACCCATTTCTATTTATCTGCATGCTGCCACATGGATCGTGGCTTGTACCTCTCCTGTATGCCCTGCCTTCTCTGCATCTGGCTAGGACTTGCCCATATCTTCTTCCAGAGAGCTCTCTGTCTACATATCTGATATGTGACCCCTGTGGGGTCGTGACTCACAGATTAAGAACCACTGGTTTAGTGGGTAAAAGCATTTGCTGCAAAAGCCTGGGAACCTGAGTTCAAATCCTCAACACCCATGTAAAAAGCTGGTCATACCTGTGCATACACGTGTAATTCTAGTGCTGGGGGGGGGGGTGGGCAGAAACAGGAGGCGAGAGGAAGCTTGCTGACCTCTGCCCTAGCTTTAGGTTCAGTGACAGATGGTGTCTCAAGAGAATAAGGTAGAGAGTAATATATAGGCACATGAATGCATGCATGCCCCCCCAATCCTACATGTACCCTTTCCACCCCCCACTGAGAAAACTTTTTTATTCACTGAAAGAAATGATCCCCCAAGAGATGCTGAGGATATTACTTGTTTATGGCACACATAAAATAACTCTGTAAGGGTTCAGAAGAAACTCTATTTCTTGCCTCTGGGGAGAGTAACTGGGTGGCTTGGAAATAGGATTAGAGTGAAGACCATCTGACTCTTTGAGTCTCCCTGTGGCTGGTCCTTAACTTAGGAGCTATAGTGATGCTCCTTCCTCAGCATCCAAGCTTCGGGGTGTACAGGCACACATCGCCTTGCCTGGCTGATATTTTTCTGGGGTCTACAGGCACACATCACCGTGGTTGGCTGAGAGAGATTTCCCTTTCTGTATTCATGTTTTGGTTTTTGGGGTAGAGGTGGTATATTCTGTGAAGCCCAGGATGGTCTCTGACTTGCTATGTGGCAGAGGCTAGTCATGAATTCCTGATGCTCTTGCCTCCACAAGTTCTGAGACTACAGGTGTGTGCCAAAACCCCTGACCAGCTTTGTAGTTTTGAGCCATGTGAAGATGAGTATTGACTCAAAAAATAAGTACAAATTTATAAAGTTCATCTTTATGGCCCTGCAAAGCTACATAATAAGGAAACCCAATTAATTGCATTTACTCATTTTCAAGTGACGTTCAGGGCAGCTTGGGTTCTGTGGTGTGAACTTATTGTAATTCTTTTTCATAATACTGTCTACCTGCTTCCATCCACCTCCTTGATTATGTGTGGAAAGTGAATGATGGAATGCCAACAATAACTTTACCTTGGAATTAAAATGTTTAAGTCAGTTTGCAATTACCTCTGGATTAGCTGCTCTTCCACGCCAGAGCTTCCTAACCAGTATGCTAAAATTGGATTTCTTTGGCCTTAGAGTGCAGATGGGGGAGGGGGTAGGGTGGGGGTGGCTAGAGCCTTCCAGTGGCTGCTTCTTTCTAAAAAGCCTGGCTCTTATCTCTAAGATGCTCTGCAAATATTTTCAACATGGGCAGTGGTATAGGAAATCTGAGAAATAATGGCACTTGTTGCTCTTCCAGAGGACTTGGCTTGGATTCCTGTCACCCACACGGTGGCTATAAGTCCAGTTGTCTATAACTCTAGGTGTTTCTAACTCCAGTTTAGGGGATCTGATGACCTCTTCTGGACAATGTGGGTACTGCACACATATGGTGCACATACATACATGCAGGCAAACACCCATACACAAAAAAAATAAAAATAAATAAATCTTAAAGAAACCTATATGCTGCCCAAAAATCATTATGAAAGTAACAAACCAAGTAGTTGTGGTCTTTGGGGAGATCTTAGTAATGGTTTGGCCCAGCCCAGGGGTCCTTAGTCTGTTTTCTAGACTGAGGGAAGCAGACCTGGAACTTCCCTGCAGTGTTCATTCATGAAATCCGTAAAAGCTCCCCCAGCCTCAGTGTCTCCCGCACAAGCCCACTGGGGGAGGGATGTAAAAAAAGAGTCACATTTTAGGACATTTTTCACCTTCTAGGAACAAAACCCTCCTGTGCCATCCTGCATTGCTGAACCCATAGTTGGGAACCATTGTCCTCAAAGAATATGTGTACTCTCCCACATGGTTAGATCAATTTAAGCTAAGTTCACACTGCCAAATAGGAGAGAGATTTTTTTCTTCAAGTGCTAATCATGGGTTAAAAAAGACAACAACTAGCCTACTCCTCCCAAATGGTGTTTCCTGTAGGCTAAGGCCTCAGAACTCTTTGAAATTCAGTTACCATTGTAGTACTTACTGTCGTGTTGCGTCCTGGTGGGTCTGGTGATGTGAACACTGTCTGTTCTTCATGTTTTCTGGAAAAGTGACTGAGTTAATATGTCAGTGTAGTACTATCTGAAGAATCAGAGAGCTATTAAAATGCTTAAAAATAAAATGATCAATTCTCCCTTTGTATCCCTTGACAGGATAATTGAAGCTATCTGCATAGGCTGGTTCACCGCAGAGTGCATCGTGAGGTTCATTGTCTCCAAGAACAAGTGTGAGTTTGTCAAGAGACCCCTGAACATCATTGACTTACTGGCAATCACGCCCTATTACATCTCTGTGCTCATGACAGTATTTACGGGAGAGAACTCGCAACTCCAGAGGGCTGGAGTCACCTTGAGGGTACTCCGGATGATGAGGATCTTCTGGGTGATCAAGCTTGCCCGGCACTTCATTGGTCTACAGACACTGGGTTTGACTCTCAAGCGATGCTACCGGGAGATGGTTATGTTACTTGTCTTCATCTGTGTTGCCATGGCAATCTTTAGTGCACTTTCTCAGCTTCTTGAACACGGGTTGGACCTAGAAACATCCAACAAGGACTTCGCCAGCATCCCCGCTGCCTGCTGGTGGGTGATTATCTCCATGACGACAGTTGGCTATGGAGATATGTATCCTATCACAGTGCCTGGAAGAATCCTTGGAGGAGTTTGTGTTGTCAGTGGGATTGTTCTGTTGGCATTACCTATCACTTTCATCTACCATAGCTTTGTGCAGTGTTATCACGAGCTCAAGTTTAGATCGGCCAGATATAGTAGGAGCCTCTCGGCTGAGTTTCTGAATTAATGTGTTGTAGATCAGTCCTTGCTCACACTTCATTTGATGGAGAGTTGACACTGCTTCTTATTCATGTGTTTCTCCTGGGGGTGAGCCCAGTAGGGGCATTGTCATTGTGCTGGTGGGGTGAATGATGTCCTTCCCAGCGGAAGGGGTAAAGGGATCTACGTACAGAGTAGACAAGACCGGGGCCTCACACACACACAGCAGCCACCCCGAGAGGAAGCTTTAGGACCTGACGCTCTTTGGTCTTGGCTCTCACACTTCCATGGTGGGATGTTGTTGGGCACATTATTTGAACACTTGAAAGCAGAAAGACACCATTCTCCAAATGCTTTTCCCTCTTAACGAATTCAGAAGAGGCTTGGGAACTTACAGTGTTATTTTTGAGACTAACATTTTCGTTTCTAAATGTTTTATAATTTCTCATATCAATGTCAGAAGTATCCTGGAAACATATGTCACATGTGGGAACTGTTTAACAAATACTTTAAAAAGTTGGCCCAAATTTAAACTGTATCGTGGAGCTAGAGACAAGCAAAAAATATTATTTGAAAAACTTTGCACACTTCTTGATCTGCAGTTTAATTTTTGTGCCCGGCACTTCCCTCATCTTCAGAACTTCGTGGAACCTTAAGTGTGTTTCCTCTTCCTAGTTAGGTTCCCCACTTTCCTGAAATAACTTCCAAAGAGTATGTGATAACGGAGCGAGCTTGTGTTGTTTAGTGTTTTCTTGGGTGATATTAGAATCCATTGCCGTGACTAGGCCACAAAGTCCTAATATTCAGATGCCAAGAATTTCTAACATAAAATGATAATAGAAATAGTTTGATATTCTCAGTGTTAGGACCCATAGTTCTCTTATGCAGGTCTTCACTCTCCCTCCGTACCATGAGTTTAAAAGATGGAAAGATATTTATTTAGCCTTTGGCACAACAGTTATGCTTATGTGTTGTCTAGACTGCCATAAAAGGAGAAATGAACTATCTTAGTTCAATGTCACTAAGTCAACTCTAAGCCAGCTATAAGCAGTGCAGACGCAATTATTTGTCCTGATCCCCATCACTGTGAATCACAATGAGACTAAAATTCTTGCAAGGGTATCAGGCAACCATTACCCTGTCTAGATCGCTAGCGTTAGACTGTGCAGAAATGATGGCCGTTGAGTCCTAAATGTTCACACTGAATTAGACAGTTGAATTTTCAATAAATCTTAATAAAGAAATCATGTGAACGCACACAAAAATCAAAGTCACTGATTCACCAGTAATTTAGTGTGCATACTGTGATTATCGGGGTGAAGGAAGTGGGTTGGGGCCTGGATGTGTGTTTCAGAGAAGGAATTACTGGAAGTGTCCACTAAAGGAATATTAGCCATCAGTCAGCTTTCACCATTACGGGTAGAGAAGGCAAGGCGAGAGAGAGAGAGAGAGAGAGAGAGAGAGAGAGAGAGAGAACACTAATTAAGGAGTGAGGGATGAAATCTTTGTCTCCTGTAAGCAGGCCCAGCGGTTTCTTCTGCCCACACCTCTAGTTTTGGCAGGAACTGTCATAAGGCCACACTTCTTTCTCGTTGCCATGATCAGGTAATAATAGCAAAAACCATTTCCTGTCCCCTCATTCCCTTTTCTGAATTCATGTGCTACTGGCCATTAAAAGAAAAAAATCTCACCAATTCTTCCCATTGCCTTCATTGGTGTGCTAACTTCACACACTCGATTGTTATTTATGTATTTTTGTTGCATTTTAACTGAACATATGGCATAGTTTTACTTATTTTTAAGCTTTGTGATTTATGCAAATCGTATGCAGATGATAGCTCATCTATATTATTAGTAAGAATATGGTAACCTTTAATTTTACTGACACTGGGATACTTCATGTGAATATGTATTACCTCTCTAAGCAACTTAGTACTATTGTGAGCTGGGGGCTCTCGCGGGCACACACACACATTGCCATATCCTCACAGTGTGTATGACAGGCGGGCTGATGTGTGGTAGAAACTGATAGGAAGAGACAAGGAGATGGACATGCCTGGACATGCACATGGTTAGCCACGCGTGAGATTCCACCCACGAACTCTGAGTTGCTTGTAGGTAGCAAGTGATGCTGCTTGGCTTTTCACAGGGGCTGGCTTTCATCAGTTCAGCTGTTTATAAACATGGAGATGAGACGTGATAAACTGGTTCACTCGTAAATGAGAAAATACAACAGAGTTGGTTTATCCTGTAGGATGTTGTAGCTTTTTAGGGACAGGCATTGTGCAGTTTTCTCTGAGCATTACTGATTTCTTTTAAAATTTATTTTTTATTTGTTTATTTTGCTTTCTTGGAGATAGGATCTCTTGCTGTGTACATAAGGCTGACCGTAAACTTGTGACAATCCTCCTGCCTCTGCCTCCCAAGTGCTAAAATTACAGGTGCATGCCACAGCATCCAGCTGCTTTAAAAACAAACACAGAGAAGATGGTTCAGTGTTTAAGAGCGCTTCCTGCTCTTGCAAGACACTGGATGGAGTGCAGTTCCCAGCACCCACAGGGTTGCTCACAGCTGTTTGAAACTCCAGTTCCTAGGGGATCTGGTGCCCTCTTCTGGTCTCTGTAAACTTCTGCACACATATAATGAACATATACGCACACACACATGCACATATTTAAAAATAAATAAGTCATTTTTAAAAATTACAGGGTGGGTATATTCTCCTTAGATGTACTACAGCATTCTTCACAGTTCGGTCTGCATGGCAGAAATGCTTTCATGAAGATCCACAACACCAAGGAGGGAAAGATGCCCAAGTCTTTATTGTGAGTTCACTGCGTTTGAGCATATGTGATCAATCACTTTTACATGCAACTTAATTTGTATTCCCTGAAACAAGGGGGTAGGAAGACTGGAAAAATAAAATTAGGGAGTATATGTGAAAGTGAGCATATAACTCAATAAATTCCCTTTCTTGTTGTTTTTGGGGTTTTTTTTGTTTGTTTGTTTCTTTCTTTCTTTCTTTCTTTCTTTTTTGAGACACAGGAACTCACTCTGTAGACCAGGCTAGACTTGAACTCAAGAGATCCGCCTGCCACCCGAGTGCTCAGATTAAAAGTGGGCACCACCACACCCAGGTTTTTTTGTTTTTGTTTTTGTTTTGTTATGTTTTAATTATTATTTTTGTTGAGTTCAAACACTTGCATTTGTTGTTGGAAGTTAGTAGTTACATGTGATTGCACATTTGTAAATTTGTACATAAAAATGTTAAAATCTATTTATTCCTAGTGGCTGTTAGTATATCAAAGTAATACTTTTTTTTAGAAAAGAACATTTATTTATTTTACTGTGCGTGTAGTGTGTGTGAGAGAGAGAGATAGAGAAGGGGACAGGAAGGGGGAGAGAGAGTCTAGGTCAGAGAACAACTTACTTACAGGCTTCTGTTCTCTGTGTCCACCATGGGGTTTCTGGGGATTGAGCTCAGTCTGTCTCGCTTGGCCGCAATCCCCTCTACAGCTGAGCCATCTCCTCAGCCCTTTCCAGTCTTTGTGTGCACATCTTGCCTGCATCTCTTGTGGTCCTGAAGAGTGGAGGTGGACTGAAGTTGAATGTTGATGTGTGGAGAAGTTTCTTAGTCGGTTTGATATTTTCTAGAAGAAGCTCGTTTTCCATTTTTTGTAGACGCGAAAATAACTGAAAGCCCCTAGCTCTGCTATCTAGCTAAGCTTTGCAGCTTCAAACTTAACACCCAGGGGTAGATTATTCCCCTCTGGCCTGACATAGGAGTGTGTTCTTTGTGTAATAAAGCAGACCAACCATCCAGTCACATCTGCAGTATCTACAGGCTCAGGGGCAGTTAGGACTGAACAGACGTGGAAGGCCTTCTGGTCTACCTTGCCCCAAGGTCTTCACCCTTACCCCACTCAGACTCCCGTAAGAACTGAAGTCCACTGGGTTGTGAGTCAGGAAAGGTCATACTTCATCATTTCAGCCTAGGCAACAGGAAGTTGATTCTAAACTCCTTCCTTTCCACCCCACTTTGTTTTTGTTTTTAATTTTGCAAAGTATGGAGGATTTCTTTTCAAAATTCTTTCTTCTTTAGGAGCTGGAGAGATGGCTCAGTGATTAAGAGCACTGGCTGCTCTTGTCAGTGACCTGGATTCAGTTCCCTAGCATCTACTTGGTTGCCCACAACCCTTCATAACTCTAGTTCCAGGGGATCCAGTGCCCTCTTCTGGCCTCCAAGGGCACCAGCCACACATCACATATATGGTGCACATGCATGCATACATACATACACACACACATATATATATACTCATACATACATACTCTAAAATAGATTTTTCTTTATTGCTTTAGAGATTCCTTCCCACTATTATTCTAATTTAAAAGTCATTGTTTTTAGAGGCCTTAAACATCAGAAAGGAGGATTTGGGATTGTACAATTCCTTAGGAAACTTAGATTTTTATTTTAGTTTTGTATGTTTGATTTGTTTGAGTTTTATGAAATAGGATTCTGAGTATCTTAGACCTCTCTCTCTCTCTCTCTCTCTCTCTCTCTCTCTCTCTCTCTCTCTCTTCCTCTCTCCCTCAACAAGGTCTTTATATGATATAGCTCTTGCTATCCTGGAACTCACTATGGAGACCAGGCCAGCCTCAAATTCACAGAAATCTGCCTCCCTCTGCCTTCTGGCCCCAGGCTGGTCTCGAACTAGTGACTCAATAGTGTCTGCCTCCCAAACACTAAGATTACAGGCATGCACCACCATGTCCAGAAGGAGCTCACACTTTGAAGAGATGTTTTGTTTTTGTTTTTCTTCTTTCTTGTGATCCTTCATCCTATTCCCACCCGCAGGGCTGGAAACTGACCCCATACATGCTTGGCAAACACGCTTACCACTGAGCTACCCTCCTAACCCTTCAGTAGGACTTTTAGAAAAACTCCTGTGTGTGTGTGTGTGTGTGTGTGTGTGTGTGCGCGCGCGCATTGTCATGGTTTTGTTTAGGATAGGCACAGCTGAGCAGGAAGCTTTCATGAAGAACTCTGGACAGGCTCCAGTTGGTCAGGAAAAGCTGTTTGTTCAGTGAGCCTTCATATGGTGTTTGCTTTTCCTGCCTTTCTAGAGCCCATCTGCACCTGGGAGAATGGGCATGGCAGTTCTGTTGCAGAAAGAAAAACTGTCCCATTGGCAGTGGAACCTTCCTTAGACTTGTGAAGTGTCGCCGAGGATGGTGAGGATGTGCTGCTAGGTGACAATTTACACATACACTTTTAGATTTCCCAATTCTCTCAGGCACGCTATCCTTTTTTCTCCTACTGGGGATTAAACCAAAGACCTCAAGCATGTTGGTCAAGCACACTACCAGTGAGCTACACTTCCCAGGAGTGCACTTTAACTTTTGACCTTTCGTGTAGGCTTAATGGCCAGTTTAGGGAATGGAGTGTGATTCTTGGCATCTACGTTGCATTTTATTTGATTGGTTTTTGGTTTTTGAGACAGTCTTGCTGTGTAGCCCAGGCTAGCCTCAACTGTGTAGCTGTCCTCCTGATTCAGCCTCCCCTCCCCCAAATGCTGGGATTTGCAGATATGCTCTCCACCCAGTTCTTAACACTCAAATTTAATTTAATAGCTCTGGTGGGAATAAAAAAAAAAATACCATCATGAATTCAATAATCCAAGTCAAAGAATCAGCGATATTTAGTGGGTAAAAGCCAGAGGAACTATTTGATGTTTGCCTGCAAAAAATGCTGTCATTACATCCGAGGTAGGACTCTGGGGTCCTAGTCCATTAAAACTAAAGCTCCCCATAATTTTGCCACAGAGAGAAATTTCTTGTCTTAGACTTCAATCATTGGTATTGCTGACAATATCTACAATTCTGCCCATGACAGAGTAGAGGCATTTGCAGTGTGGATGTTAAAATGCTGGTTTGTTTTTATAAGAAAAGATGTGTCTTAGGGTTTTTATTACTGCAACAACACACCATGACCATGAAGTAAGCTGAAAGGGTTTATTCAGCTTACACTTCTACATGGCTGTCATCACCAAAAGAAAGTCAAGACAGAAACTTAAGCAGGGCAGGGACCTGGAGGCAGGATCTGACGCAGAGACCATGGAGGATGCTGCTTACTGGCTTGCTTCCCCTGGCTTGTTCAGTCTGCTTTCGTATAGAACCCAGGACCAGCAGCCCAGGGATGGTACTACCCATCACGGCCCGGGCACTCCCCCATGGATCACTAAATGAGAAAATGCCTTACAGCTGGATCTCATGGAGGCATTTCCTCAGCTGAGGCTCCTTCCTCTCTGTTGACTCCAGCTTGTGTCAAGTTGACACAAAACCAGCCAGTCCAGGAACCATAGTGACAGATTTTTGCTTTTGTTTTTTTCTTTTGAGACAGGGTTTCTCTGTGTAACAGCTCTGGCTGTCCTGGAACTCGCTCTGTAGACCAGGCTGGCCTCAAACTCACAGAGATCCGCCTGCCTCTGCCTCCCGAGTGCTGGGATTACAGGCGTGCGACGCCACTGCCCGGCCCATTTTTCTTCTTAAGTTTAATTTATTAATATTTTGCATGGGGGGAGGGTAACTCCTGAGAATCAGTTCTCTTCCTATTGTGGGATCTTGGTGTGGAACTCAGGTTGTCAAGCCCTGAAGACAAGCCCTTTTACACAGGAAGCAGTCTCATTGGCCCAGCGTACCATTTTCTCTTCATGAAAGACAACTTGGATTTCTACTTGTTGATTTTTTTTTTTTTATAGTGTCTAGCCCTGGATGGACTTGAAGTCCAGGCTAGAGTTGAACTTAATCCTCACTCATGACTCAGCCTCGGGCGTGTTGGGAACACAGGAATGCACTATCACATGCAGCGGCTGGTAGTTAAAAGTTTGGTGTGGTATGGATCTCATCAAATCTATAAATCAATTAAGATAGTATCACTGTCTTAACAATACTAAGTGTTCCAATCCATGAACATGGGCTATCTTTCCGTATCTTAGGACAGAGATTCCTACCTTTCCATGCACACTTCCTTGGTGTAATATATTCCCATTTTTTTGTTTCTTTCTTTGTTTTCTTGAGACAGGGTTTCTCTGTGTATCCCTGCTTTCCTGTAACTCACTCTGTAGACCAGGCTAGCCTCCAACTCAGAGATTCACCTGCCTCTGCTGATGCTATTATAAGTGGAATCCCTACCCCACCCCTCTCTCTCTCTCTTTTTTTTTTTTTAAGATAAGGTCTCACTGTGAGGTCGAGGCTGGCCTGGAATTCACTGCGTTGACTAAACTGGCCTTGAACTCATGGAGATTCAACTGCCTCTGCCTCTCAATTGCAGGACTCAAAGGTGTGTGCCATAACACCCAGCTGGTATTGTTCTCTTGATTTCGTCTTAAGAGTGTTCATTGCTAGTGTATGGTAATCCTGATTGTTATATGTTGATTTATATCCTGTGGCCTTGCTGAATTCACCTCATCAGCTCTCACAGCTTTGAAAAGGTTCTTGGGGGTTTTCTGTTATTGTGGTCACAACATCTACAATGAGATAGTTTTACTTCTTTCTTTCCAATCTAGACATTTTCTAATTCTTTCTCTTGCCTAATTGCCCCTGTTGGGACTTGTCAAATGTACGTGGCTAGTACGACATCCTGTTCTTATTCTGGTCCCAGAGGGAAGTTTCTACCTTCTACCATTAGTGTATTTCTGGCAGTGGATCTCAGGCTGGGAGGTTTTCCTCGTATTCCTAGATGGCTGGTGTTTTTTTATCGAGACAGGATATTAGTTCCTAACAATGTGTTTTCATGAACAGATGGGCAGGCTTTATGGTGAGTCGGGTTGTACTGCCTGTGTCAGGAAACATATTTTGCTGATGAGCGTCTCTAAGTCCCTTACAAGGTACTAATCAAGTCGCAGACATAGACGTTCTCGCTAATGGCTTTTAAACAGCCCCTCAATTGATACACATTGAATGGTTTCTGAGACTATTAAACTGACTCTTCATTAACCCAAGTTAATTTGGGTTTGTGTTCACTTGCCTAAAGACACAGAGACAACTTGGACATAGAAGATACAGGTTGATTTATTTTTAGTGGTTGGTTCCTTTGAATGCTTTTCTGTTACCTAACCTTGGAGTCTCAGAGTCAGACGAGCTGGGTGCCGCTCTCACCCTGAAAGGTCAGTGGTAGTGAGCTCTCTGTCTCTCTGTCTCTCTGTCTCTCTCTGCCTCTTCCTGTCTCTCTTATCTTCCTCCCTCCCTCCCCCCCCCCTTTCCTTCCTTTCTGCACATTTTAGGGATGTCTCCATAGGAAGGCTTAAGAATTAAGCTTCCTAATAGAACTGAAATCTGTATTTGTCTGTAGTATATTTTTACAAAGGAAACATGTTGCTGAGTTAAAATAAGAGTTAACCTGCTTGGGGTGGGGAGGTCATTGCTTTAGGGAAAAAATTAAGCTTAATGTGGGTACATTTACCCATATCTGGGTAATTTTTTTCTTTAATTCTTTTCATTGTGTGCTAGTAGGAACATTTGTTTCATGGGTGTTGTATCCATGTGCAATTGTTCTATGCTATAATTCCAACACTCAAAAGACCAAGACTGGAGGATTCCAAATTAGAGAACAACCTGGTCGACATAGACAGGCTTTGTCTCAAGCCATGAAAAGGGTAGCCACTGGTTCACCTGTGGGGTGCACAGAGGGGCTTCTGCCTAGCTGATACGGTCTGAGAAAGCTTTGGACCTTGAAAAGCCCTTTTCCTGCTTTAGTCTGAAGATCCTTCCCGGGGGTGGAGAGACGGCTCAGTGGTTAAGGGTGTCCTGCTCTTGCAGAGGACCCAAGTTGGGTTCCCAGCACCCACGTCAGGTGGCTCGCAACCACCTGTAACTCCAGCTCCAGAGGATCCGACGCCCCCTTCTGGCTTCTGCAGGAACCTTTCCTCACATACTCAGCCCCACCACCATAATTAACTTTTTTATCTTAAAGATCTTTGTTGGTTTGAGGCTCTTTTATATAAACACCGAGTCTAGATTTTTTTTTTTTTTTCAGTCTTTCGAGACAGGGTTTCTCTGTAGCTTTGCGCCTTTCCTGGAGCTCACTTGGTAGCCTAGGCTGGCCTTGAACTCACAGAGATCTGCCTGGCTCTGCCTCGGGAGTACTGGGATTAAAGGCGTGCACCACCACCGCCTGGCCCCACTCTAGATTTTAAAATGTCATTCATCATCAAGAAGACAGCCATCCTGAAATCCCTTCAGGAAGGAAGTGTCTGAAGAGTTGGCCATTGTCTGTAAATAACAGATTCAAATGTTGAAGACCACTTGTAGGCATTCCAGTGTGACGGGTAGGCACCGCCCCCTACACACACAGGCATTTTTCATGAGCAACACAGCTAATGTGGTATTTGACTCAACACTTCACATTTCTCTAATTTTGTACATATGCCCCAAAGGCCTTTGACTGGTGGCTGTATTTTTAATGTGCTTTTTTTTTTTTTTTTTTTTTTTAATTTTTTGGTTTTTCGAGACAGGGTTTCTCTGTGTAGTTCTGACTGTCCTGGAACTTGCTTTATAGACCATGCTTAGTAAATTTTACGACTCTACTGAACAAATGTTACCACTCTTCGGTGCCGGATAGCAAACCCAGTGGAACCTAGATTTGGGTCACCTTGAAATACCTTTATAAAAAAACGTTTTGTGGAAAAAGCTCTCAAAGAGAGATAGACTTTGCCATAACTATAGGATAAATGTATTCAGTACAATGCATAACAATTGTTCATGACACCAATTGGATCCCCAGTTCTTAGTTACCAAATGCTTGAATAATGGGGAAAATTCCTAGCATTTAGAGAATAATGAAAATTATAGCAACTTTTTAAAATAAAAAATAAGGTACTGATGGTTTATTATTTTTGTTTAATATTTATAAGTATTCTGAAAACTAATCTCTGGCCCTAGTTATTGTTCTAATAAATCTGTTTAAAGAAAAGATGCTAGCCCAAAAGTCTTGGGAATGTATCTTTCAGGGGCTGGAGAGATGGCAGCAGTTGAGAGCACTGGTTGCTTCTCCAGAGGACCGGGGTTCGAGTCTCAGGATGACCACTCACAGCTGTCTGTAACTCCAGTTCCAGGGGATTCCAGCACCCTCTTCTGCGCACTGCCCACACATAGAACACAGATGCACATGCAGACAAAACACCTGTACCCGTAAGAAACAAAAATAAATATTAGAAATGTGCCTTTTGGGTTATGGTTTAGCTCTGTAGCAGAGTACAGCAGAATCCTGCACACAGTGCACCAGCTCCTCGGTTAGATCTCTCTTCCTGGTTTGGTTGTGGGTCTCAAATCTGAGAATACACCCAGCCCAGTCTGCCCTGGCACTTGAAATCTTCTTACTTCAACCTTCCAAATGCTGAGATTTCAAGGAAGTGCTACCGTGTGTGTGTGTGTGTGTGTGTGTGTGTGTGTGTGTGTGTGTGTGTATGAGAGAGAGAGAGAGAGAGAGAGAGAGAGAGAGAGAGACAATATCTATATCTCTATATTTATAAACTTGTTTGCACAGAGGTTACCCATGGTTAGAGACGTTACTCTAAATTTATAGAGGTTACTGTAAGAACTTAGAGCAGCCACTTGGCTGAGTGTGGTGATTCCGGGGTCCCCCTCCTGTCCCTCAGGGTCTAGGATCAGGGCTGGTATGTCTTGGTCCACGTGGTACCTTTGCTTTTCTTCCAGCATCTTCACCCTTTGGACTCTACTGGTTGATTTTTCTTTCCACTTTTCCTTTTCAGAATCTGTATTGGCATCAACTTGGCCTACCATTATCTAGGTTGGGGAAGAGGTTTTTCCGCAGCTAAGGCCCCTGGTTAGGGGAATTAGGGGATGAGAAAGTCACCATGGGTAGTTTCTTTATAAGGATGTCTTCGGAGCACTATAATGTGGCCCCTGGAGACACTGAACAGGACTGTACCCTGGCCTCCGAACTGATGACATGTGATGATTGGACATGATGAGCAGGAAGTAGCAAGTTACTTGGATGTCATAACAGTTGACCGGCCTGCCATACTCAGGATTAGAAAGTGGGTTTATTCAGATCTCTTAATTGCTCTCCTTACACAGTTACAAGAAGAATGAATCATTCTGTGGGCAGAAGGTGTGGCTGGTTGGTGTCTATGTCTAGAAGTGTGAGTGTGCTTGGATTGAAGCTGGGGGTATGTTTAGTTAATTACTAAATAAGCAGACTTCAGAGCTCTCCAACCAAAGGAACACACACTTTAATTGGCCTCACCCACCTTCACCCCAACTGTTAGCACATTTCAGCCTTGGAAAAGCTCTGTGGAATGGGTACTAGTGATACCCGAGGATGATTTTATATATTTTATACACCAGAAACAACAGCATCCTCACAACCAGATGACTCCTGGCATCCTGGGCAGGGGGAGTTTGGACTGTGAATCTTTGCAGTTACTCAGTGTGCCGCTCCTTTAGAGTTCGCCAACATCATCATCATCATCTTCCTATGTCCAGTTAGGTAGTCTAATTTTTTGAATCTTATTTTCTTTTATTTTGATCTAATTTGGAAACTTAATAAGCCATTCCTGCCAAACCTGCCCTTAAAACACCATTTTTCTATGGTACTTGATTAAATTATTGGGCAAAAATAATTAGAATTCTTTCTTCTTTATGTCACTGAGAGTTTGGTAGAAGATATGAATACAGTAACTGTCCAACTTTTTAAAAAAGATCTCCCTTGTCATTTGTTTATTATTTATTTATTAGTTTAATCTTTGTGTTTGGGGCAAGGTGGGGCTGTTTCCATCTTAAGGAAAATATTTTGAATGTGACTAATTGGTAATCAAATTTATTTTTACTGAATAGCATTGTATCAACCTGTTCAGTAATTAAAAATGCATAGACTTATCTCTAAGTCTTTGGGTCAGAGCAGAAATCTCTCTTTGGTTTTTCTGTCTGTGTCATGTAGTGTCTATCATTCTTTGCTTCTGAGGCCCCGAACTGATGGTGTACTCGTTAATGCACCAAATGACCTGTGACTCAGATTTGTGTTAGTCTTCATTTTAGAAAGCCATTGACTGATATCCCCAAAGAAGCCATTAGGCCTTTTCTAACTTGAAAGTAAAGACTAGATCTACTCTGTAAAGTTTGAATAATATGGATGTTTTTTTAAAAAATGTAATTTACATGTTATAGATTATGCTCTATTTGAATTATATATGTAAAGGTAAAGTGTGTGTCCATTTTGCGCTCTAGTGCTTTATATATTTGATCATTTGTATCATGACTGTTCTGTTTTATGCTTAAAAATACTAAGAAACATTTTGTTCTATGTACTTTAATTTCAATTTTGGATTAAGTATAATTTTGATTCATCAACAAATCACCCTGCCATCCGGAATAAGACCAACACCTCTCTCTTTAGTTCAGAATAGCTTGAATGTTGGTGCCCATTTTTGTTATTTTCAGAAATTCTGTCAAAGTAACCTTATTGTAAAGGTAGCCTTATGTGGAAAGCCTTATTATACAGATATTGGAGAACTTGATTTAAAGTATTTTTTCTAGAACTCAGACTTGGGTATTTGGGGGCATATAAAAACATTTGGAAGAGTTCTTATATAGTTATGTGTGGGATATGGCCATGAATGTCTCTACAGTTTGATAGTCTCTATTTATGTTGAGTATGTTGTACCTCGGTTTCCTAGTTGGCACTGTTACAGGATAAAGTCCATTGGTGGATGAATTGCTCTGTGTGTGTGTGTGTGTGTGTGTGAGAGAGAGAGAGAGAGAGAGAGAGAGAGAGAGAGAGAGAGAGAGAGAGAGAGAGAGAGAGACTGAGACTAACTTGCCTTAAAATAGAGCCTCGTATGGTCAAATAGACTTTCCTGTGTGACTCATATTTCTGTGTGCCTCTTGAGTCAGCCCTGGCAGAATCCATGCATGCAAGAAAGAATAACTTGTCTTACTGTGGATAATCTAAACCTGGGTTAGAAAGCATTTCACCGTGTGAAGATGTTCTGGAAGAGGCTGTGTGTGCGTGCTTTTGGCTTGTGTTGTTAAAAGACGACACGTGATCCAGCAGATTAAAGGAGGTAATGGTTTTAACCATTCCTTTTATTGATCTTTTCCTCAGTGGCAGTAGTTAATGCACAATGCGCTTGCTGTTTCCCCTGCTGACAGCCACCATGAATGGTCACTGCATCTATCACGGATCAGATGCACTGTGGCAACCGGTGTAGAAGAGAACACGGAGGATGAGGGTCTATTATGGTTTGGGATTTAAGGTCATTACAATGTATGGTTAAGTCTTAAGAGAAAGGATGGTTCATGGCCATAGCTTTTAACATCTAATAAAAAAGTCTTTCAATCAGCTCCATCTATGTGATGTAATCTTGTTTTCTACCTTAATACAGATGTAGTAAAGTGTGTGATCATTTGGCTCACAGCTTTCCTTGACTGTGTTACATATGTATTTATGGCAGACTTTTGGTAGTTCCTATAAACGTACATCACATATTTAACTCATGGTTGAAGCTTTTGGACCTCTTGGGTCCTTAAGGAGATACTATTTTATTAAACATTAACTTTGTTATGATGTAAACATGTTGTATGCACATCTGCCAAACAAATTTGTACAGCTGGATATCTGAAGAATTAATAAAACTTGGTTTGAGCCCCAGCCCTCGTTTGGTATGGCATGCACGTTACTCTGTGGGGCTGACTGAATTACTCACTGTGTCCTTTCTTGATTGACTTAATCTTCTCAGCCAATCCTTCAGTTTGCACTAAAGGACTGGTGGGTAAGGCATACCCTCCCCCAGTACTGGGGGTGGATTCTCAGCCTTGCACAGGCAAGGTGAGCACCCTACAGCTACATCTCCGAAAGTTGTCTCCTGGTAAGGTTAGTGCCTTTGTTGCTGGGTGGCCATGGACCAATCATGTGGTTCCTCTGGCTCCTGGGTAGTCTCTTACTTTTAACTACTCCTTCATGGAAAGAACACGATCAACATTAGATTCCAGTTAATGGTGATGAATCCGCACAGGCATGGATTGTGTGTGAACTTGAATCAGAAGTCTTGCTAATTATACTTCCCAGTGTTGCTGGTGTTCAGTCTGTTCTCAGTGGCAGAAAGAACTCTCAGTTCTAAGGAACAAGTCATGTGACTCTCCTCCCTCTTCACCTCTATTCTCTCTGCACCATCGCTGCAGAACTCCCCCCCCCCCTCCACCTTTCGAAAGGTCCCACCATCATGGCAGATATATCCACAAGAACACAGGCCGGTGGCACCAGATGCTCCGCCTGCCTCCACTGTCACAGCGGGTGCTGGTGGTGGACTTCTTTGTGACTTCAGAGGGTAGAGAAATCCCATCCTGCAACTCTTCGAGGCAACAGGGCCCAGCATCCATCTAGGGACTCCCTGCCTGAGATGGAAAAGCCGGCTTGTGTACCAGGAGAGGTTTCCTGTCATTTATTGCTGTTAAAGTGGATGCTTCAGGAGTTCGGTGTAAATGCTAAGAACAGTGGGGAATCACAGGGAAATTGTGCTAATTGCATTTCAGACAGGAGCCCGTGCGGCAGGTAACACTCATGTGCTGTTAATCACAGTGATGAATTCGCAGCCACGAGGTTTGCTTCTTGTCTGAGCTTTTTTTTTTTTTTTTTTTTTCCCCTTTGGGTTTTATTTTTGGAACGAATCAAGTTTTTGTTTTTCTTTTAAGGAAAAAAATAATAGCAGATGTCAGACTGAACACTATGACTGGATGATTTTTCTCCAACTTAAAAGAAGTGTAAGCTCGATGTGCATGATTGAGGATCATGACCACAGAAGATCATTAGTGTGTATTTATTTTATTTTTTATTTTTTTTGCAAAGGGGAGGGGAGGGAGAATTTCCAAGGACCACCCCTCCCCATCTTTTATTCCCAGTCTCAGGGAGACAGGGTGTTAGATGTACAGAGGTACTATCCCTATCCCTAACCTCTATGAATCTTACTCAAGGTCTGTCAGAGTACATCTTCTTTTGTGTTCAGCCTGTGAAGAGGGGAGTCCTGATTAATATTTGTCCAAAAATGTGTTTGGGCACTGGACAAGGCCTTTCCAAAGCCAAGGAATGTGCACATATGTGGGTGGGCCTCCCATCTGCCGGAAATGTTGAAGCAAGCCTTTCTGCCTTGCCTAGTCTTGAATTTGTGGGATTCAAGGGTGGTCTTGAGGAGCCAGGAACCCTCCTGAGAGAGAAGAGCTTGAGCTAGACTGGTTCTGGGCAGCAGGGTTCCTACTTACATGTTTTCTAGAAGAGCGAGTCGAGATGCCTTACAAACGAATGAATTTTTTTTGGTTTTTTGAGACAGGGTTTCTCTGTAGCTTTGGAGCCTGTTCTGGACTAGCTCTGTAGACCAGGCTGGCCTCAAACTCACAGAGATCCACCTGCCTCTGCCTCCTGAGTGCTGGGATTACAGGCATGCTCCACCACCGCCTGGCACAAATGAATTTTTGAAACCTACAGAAACAGTATGGTCTGTATATTAGACAGGAAAGAAAACAGGAAAACAAATGAATCCCCATCAGCAGGTATCCTCTCTGTTCTCACCTCATTTCCCTCCGTGCTAGGCTCTTGCCACACACATACTCCCTAGAGCTGGGAGCAGAGACCAGTGAGATGAAAGATACGAAGTTACGTGGCTGTCAGGTGATCCCAGGAGACGTCTCTCTCACTGGGAACCTGGAGAAGTGGTTCTCAGATTCATTCAGAGGTAGACACTTAAGGATTGGTGGTACTCGTTGGGTTCTGTGGGCTAAAGCAAGAGAAGGGGGGCTTATTTTGTGCACTTGGTTGAGTAAGTGCATGGGGAGAGAACCATCAAGGGACATCAGCCAGGGGACTGCCACAACATGTCAGGATCTGTGCTTAGGAGGCACACTGCCGGCTATATTCAGGATACAGAGAGACTGGGTAGCAGGGGACTAATTGAGACACTTGTGGCCTTTATTTAGCAATGAAAAGGTGGTGAGTGGATCCCCTAGTAAGAGAGAGAGACTGTGAGAACAGCTTTTCTGTGGAAACCGATGGTGACCTGGGCAGAATTCTAATGGAGATGTCTCACGGGCTGGTGGCTCTGCCTGAAGTCCTGAAAAGAAGTCGTCCAGATGTCAGAATGGGAAATCTTTGCCTTGGTCAGAGAAATATAAACTAGTTTGGAAAAGAATATGGAGGGGGAAAAATTCCCTCAGTACTGAGAGAAAAGAGGATGTTACCTACATCTGGTCCCTAAAAGCCACCAAATGGGACAGTGGGAGAAAAGGGGCCCAAGATGGGGTATTACTTGTCTCCCATGGTCAGATGAGCCATAGGAATAAGATGTGTCCACTCAATTCAGTGACAAGGAGCCACTGAGGTTTTTGGGAATGCCATTCCAGAGGCTTCCGGGCCAGAGAAAGATACGAGTGTTTTCATAAGCCAGGATATGAAGGGGGTGGGCCTGTATGGCAGCAGCAACATTGCCTCTGACTGTAGAAACTCCTCAGACATTGATTTATAGATTGATATGAGTGTGCATGCATGTAACGCTGAACATTTGGAGGTGAGAACATTCAGGAGTTGGTTGTCTTCCCCCACCATGGGTCTCAGGGATTGAACTTGAGCCCTCAGGCTTGAGTGACAAGTGTTTTAGCCACTTAACTGGCCCACCACTGCTTTTGGATATCTGTATTTGGATGTCCTAGAAGTTATTCATTCGTTAAGATAGGACTTGTAGAAATGAACCAAAAGCCTTAGTATGCAAATGTGTGTATACAAATGCTGTGTGTATATGCAAATGTTGTATATGTGCATGCTGAAAGCACAAGGTTAAGGTCAGCCGTCTTGTTGCCCTTCACCTTGCGTTTTGAGGCAGGGTCTCTCACTGACTCCCAAGCTTGCCTTTCCTGTTAATCTGGCTAGCCAGCTAGCTCCAGGATTCCCTCCCTCCCACTCCTGCTACTCTGGGATTACAGGCAGTCTCTTCACCCACATGGTATTGATGTGGCTTCTGCAGATCTGCATGGCAAGCCCGCCACCCACTGAGCCATCTCTCCAGCCCACTCTCACTATTTCTATAACTTTGGCTGCCACACCCATCTCAGGAGTGGCCCACGAGCTATGGCATCATGCCCTGTGGTCAGTTCCACCACACTCCAGTCAACACTAGATTTTGCCTTATTAAATTATTTTTCCTGATAACTAGTGAATGGTGATTTCTTGTGAAGAATTGTAAATCTTTGTTACTGATGGCCATGCCTTATTTTTAGTTTCTAGCCCACCAGATCAAGGACCATGTATTGGACTGAAGGTTTTAGAATTGAAAGGAAAATGCCTTGTCATACATCTGAGTATCGCTGTGGGGCTGACTGTTCTTGCACTTGCAAAGAATGCTTAATTAATCTCTCTGGGTCTGTTTTTTAACTAAGAGAATCTGCTAAGGTTCTTTCCTATATGGATTCTGGCCTCCGTTTGTATCTCCCTGCCTGCATCTGGCTCCAGGTAAATCCTGGAAGATTAGCCAAAACCTTTGTTGGTGTTTGTTTCTGTGTTCCTTTTGAGATGGTATCTCAGTGTGTCCCAAGCTGGCATCAAGCTCACCATGTAGCTGAGGATGATCTTGAACTTCCATTCATCTTGCTCCCATCTCCAAAGTGCTGGGATTACAGACATGAGCCACCATGCCGAGCTTTTGTGGGGATCTGTTTTTGTTTTATGTATAGCCCAGGCTGGCCTGGAACTCTACATTTTCTGCCTCAGTCTCATGTGTGTTGGGATTATAGGCATGAGATGTCTACCCAGTTGTGGCTAAAACCTTTGGTATGGTTAGAGAGACGTTGCCAACAGGACAATTAGGATACTAGGCATTATGTTCATTAAGGAAATATAAAACCAGCTGGGCATTGGTGGTGCTCGCCTTTAATCCCAGCACTCGGGAGGCAGAGGAAGGTGAATCTCTGTGAGTTCGAGACCAGTCTGATCTACAGAGCGAGTTCCAGGAAAGGCGCAAAGCTACACAGAGAAATCCTGTCTCGAACAAAACAAAAGAAGGAGGGAGGAAGGGAGGAAGGAAAGAAGAAAATATAAATCCAGGTGTGGTGACACATGCCTGGAATCCCAGTGTGCAGGAAACCCAGACAGGAAGATTGCCACAAATCTGAGGCTCTCCTAGGCCAGAGAGACATTGCAAGACTGTCTCAAAAAAAAAAAGTGAAGGATTATAGCATCCTCTTGGAACTCCAACATTTGGGAAAGCTGAGGCAAGAGGACAGGAATTTGAGATAGGTTACACTAATCTGTGTAACCAGATTTTATATATGCATGAAAAAATCAAATATGAAGAGAGGGAGAAGGAGGAGGTTAAGGCAATAAAGAAGCCAGGCATGGAGCACAAAGCTGTAATTCCAGTACTCAGGAGGCAGAAGCATGAGGATTATAAGTTTGAGGCTAGCATCTGATTTAAAGAAAAAAAAAATTTTTTTTTTTTTTAGTGTTTTGCCTACATGTCTGTGTGAGGATGTCAGATTCCTGGAACTGGAGCTACAGACAGATGTGAGCTCCCGTACAAGTGCTGGGAATTGAACCTGGGTCCTCTGGAAGAACAGCCAGTGCTCTTAACCGCTGAGCCGTCTTTCTGGCCCCCAGCTTTTTAAAAACTAAAAGACATTGCAGATGGTCCTAAGGAAGAAAGTGAGCTTCATCCATAATGCTTCACCTCCATGCCTTCTCTGCAATTCAGCTAACTCTTCTTTCAGACTTCAGGGTAAACATTTCTTCCCAGGGCACCTGTGGACTGCTGTAAAAATCATAGCCCTTAGATGCTCTCTTCCCCCTTACCTGTTACCATGCTAGAGCGATGACCTCATGGTCTGATTAACTACTGGATTCCTAACACATATAACCCAGAGGCCAGCAAGTCATGAGACTTGATAAATGTTGACTGTCGGGTAACCCTACACAATTATTTTTAACATTTTGGTCTGTTTCCTCCAGTGCCTTTTCTAAGTATATATATCAAGATGTTTTTCCTTCTCAAAATAAGGTCGGTTTTTCTGCTCTTGTTTATTTTTTATTCCTGTTAAGTCACTTTGGGGTAGTAGCCAAGCGTTTTACAGTGATCTATTTGGACTTACAGAATAGCTACTGTGAACAATGGTGAGCCTAGGTTAAGAGAGCATCATGGGATGTAGAAGACCGAAGGAAGCCGCCAAGTTAGTTTTTCAAAAATTGTCAGTGGCAGAGTGTTTTAGTCAGTGCTCTAGTGCTGTGAAGAGACGCCATGACCAGGCAACTCTTATAAAGGAAAGCATTAAATTGGGTTTGGCTCACAGTGTCAGAGGGTTAGTCCACTATCATAGCAGAAAACACAGCTGCACTCAGGCAGACATGGTGCTGGAGAAGTAGCTGAGAGTTCTACATTCTGATCCGTAGACAGTGGGAAGAGAGAAACTCTGGGTTTGGAATGGGCTTTTGAAACCTCACATCCCATTCTCATGACATGCTTCCTCCAACAAGGCCAGACCTCCTAATCCTTTCAAATAGGGCCATTCCTAAGTGTTGGTTTTAATTCAGCGGTGCAATGTTGTTCCTTAAGCGTGCAAGAAAGGCCACGAGGCATGACAAAACCCACTATCAGAGTTTTATTAGGAGAAGGGAGGGACAGAAGAGGGCGTGACCAGGCCTGTGGAAGACATGGGCAGAGAGAGAAGGCAGGGGAGGAGAAGAGAGAGGAGTCTGTGATCTGCTTCTTATGGATTCCCCGGCACATGCACATGGGTTTTCGGAGCTACGCCATGCTTACGCATAGATTGCATGATAACATTACATGAAAATTACTCCCCCACTCAGCTCATGGATTACATAGGAGGTAAGGCTCCTCACTTGGCTACTGACTGTGCACGTGCGGTCACGTAGCTGGGGGAGTGGCCAGGGATTCCAACACTAAGCATTTGACTAGATGAGCCTCTGGGGGCCATTTTCATTCAATCCACCACATCAAAGGGGATGGGTCAGTTGATAAAGCACTTGCCTTGCAGATTTGAGGGCCTAGGTTTGATCATCACAACTCATGTAAAATGTTGGGCATGTTTGTAATCCCAGCCGTGGTGAAATGGAATGTGGAGGTGTGTAAATCCCCGGACCTCTCTGACCAGATAGCCTAGTCTACTTGAAGTTCCGGGCCAGTAAGAGACTCTGCCTCAAACAAAAGTGCAGGTCCTCCTGAGGAAAGGTACTTAGGCTTGTCCTCAGATAGTGTGCAAGGACACACACACACACACACACACACACACACACACACACACACACACGAGAGAGAGAGAGAGAGAGAGAGAGAGAGAGAGAGAGAGAGAGAAACTGAGACTTAATACTGAAAGGTAAGTATTATTAACTCCCTTTGGGTTTTGTGTGTCTGTGTGTCTGTCTGTGTGTACATGTGTGTGCTTTGTTCTGCTTGTTTGTGTGCTGCTGGAAATGAAACCCAGAGCCTTGTGGACGTCAGACAGCTCTGCACTACTGGACTATGTTCCCAAACTATAAATTCTCTCTTTGAAAATAGCTCAGGGTAGTAAATCAACCTTCCCAAGGTCACTAACGCTTCCTGCCTTGGTTGAGATCAAGCCTAGGGCTTCAAACACCAAGACCTCATTTACAGAGAACAGCTCCTGGTAGCGCAGGATCCATGGTCACTGGAAGACCGGAAGTCTTGGTTCTATGAGGATTGCTGGTTTAAAATAATAATAATAATAATAATAATAATAATAATAATAATAATAATAATTTTAAAAAACAGTTCTGGGGTTTAATCCCCATGCACACAGAGCATCATCCATTTCCTCTCTGCGCTTTGCCAGCTTTACTCTGTTGGAGCTGTATTCTTTGGACATAAAATCGATGGGTGATCTTACTTTTCAATCAGAGGGGGTGAAAGTTCAAGCTGTATTGAGTACTGAGGGCGAAGGCAAGGTTTTCCACCCCCCTCACATGGTAAACCTTACATTCAAGTGTGCATCGCCATGGGGCTGGCCTTTTGCAAGGAGATTAATAAATCCTATTTGAAATCTTGTCTGACCTCCTGGGAAGCAGCAACCCCCGAGAACTTCCAGGGGCCTATCAGGAACAATGAAATACAGTGTGAATAGCTAAAACCACCGTGGTATTTTCATTTGAAAACCAAGAGCAGTCACACAGAGGGGCATTCACTAAAAGTGGTGTAGCTATGGTTGAGTGTGTCCTCAATCCCTTTTACACTCAGAGGATGTTTTTCTGTGTCAAGAGGACCGACTGGCTGTTACTCCTAATAATTATTAGTCGTGATGAGCCATAACATCTGATCTGGATGACGGGGAGAACTGAGAAGGAGCTAAAGTATTTTGTGCAGGAATCTCCTTTAGTCACACGTAGCTTCCTGTGGTGTGGGTTTAATTTTTTCATAACTGCTCTTTATTTACAGAGACTCTGTGGCTGGCTGATTACCAGTGGAACCACCCTAGGCTTTGTCTAATGATTTTCAAAAGCACGGTTGCACATGTACTTACAAGTGGCTGAGAGGGTGGCATGTACGGCGTGTGTTTTAACTATAATTTTAAACCCCCACACGTTTGCAGTGATTCATTATTGGACCTCCCCAGATGAAAGGGAAGCATTTATTAAAACTCCCTTCATTAGATTTTTAAAACAGAGTGAATTATTAACAGCAACTTAAATCAGATGGGAATCTATAAAGTTCAGAGTAAACATCTTCCAAACTCAACCCAGTAATCACCCAACAGTGCTGTTTCGTTGGAAACATTTTGGCTCTTTTCAAATTATTATTTTCTTTAAGACAAGGTCTTGTGTCACCCATGCTGACCTTGAATTTGCTATGTAGCCAAAAAATGACCTTGAATTTGTGACCCTTCTACTTCAACCTCCCAGGTGCTACCACACCTGGTGTATGCCATGCTGGGGGTCAAACCCATAGCTTCAGCATGCCAGACACTCTACCAACTGAGCTACATCCCTAGACATCAGGCTTCTGTAAGTAATGGAGTATATGTGAGCATTTCTATGTTTAAAAATAAACAACAGAGGTTGAAATGTCAAAGCAACCCAAGAGCCTGGATGAACAATGCTCACATAGACAGTGGAATATTATTTGGCCTTGAAATAGAATGCAATTCCAAGATACACTACAAGGGAGATAAACTTTCAGAACATGCTAAGAGAAATGAGCTGTGTGTAAACAGACAAAGGCTGTATGCTTCTACTTATATCCAGGAGTAGACTTAGTAGCTTTTCTGTTTAAAATGATGAAAACATTTTGGAAGTGTTTTGTGCTACCCAACACTGAGAATGTACTTATTCATTTCTTCATGAAAATAAATACATACATACATACATACATACATACATACATACATACATACATACATACATAAAATGGGTCCAGCAAGGTGGTTTGGTGTACGGGCACTCACCACACAAGGCTGACAATGTGAGTTCCATCTCCAGAACCCACATACCAGTTCCACTAAGTTGTCTTCTGACATGCATGCGTCACAACACACACACACACACACACACACACACACACACACACACACACACGCTTACTTCTTTAAATGGTTAAAATGGTACATCTGTGTTACGTATACTTTCCCACAATAGTAAAAGCAGAGTGGGTCTGTAATGTTCTGTTTTACATGATCACTTAGAAATGGTAACTAATGGGCACGGTGCTTGTTTAGGACGTGTGAGGCCCGTCGTCTGATCACCAGCATCCCGAAGAGAGAAGAGGGGGAGGAAGAGCAGGAGATTGATAGACGCATATGATACAAAATATTTTTACATGTAGCTCTATCTGGCAGCTTGAAGTGTGCATTAGTCACTTCGGGCTAAGTTAAATAGCATAACCAACGTTCTCCAACTCCCAAAGCATCATAGCCGTGAGGATCTGTTTTGTACTGACACTGCCTGTGTTTCACGGGCTGGCGGTGACTGCCACAGCCTCTTCATTGGGGATGCGGGATGAAGGCACCACCCTTACCTGGAAAGTTGCCATGTTTGTGTTGGAAGGAGCTGAAAAGGCATGGCAACATGTGCTGAAGACTTCTGCCTGGAAGCATCGAACATTTTTTTTAATTATTATTTAAAAGGCGAATGATCCAGCCTGAAAACAATTGGGGTGAGAAAATATACTCTCTCAGCAGAAAGGAGTGATGGCTCCTGAGGGACAATAATACGATCCTGTCGTTCTGTAACCAGAAACATGACACCTGTCTGTGGTCATGGAGAAGGAAGAGGAGTATCTGCATGTTAGACCTCACTGTGAAGCCCGTGTGGGATCTGGATGGGACAAGAATCCCGAGCCCTGATGTGAAGCTAAATGTCAGGACCAGAGAAAGGTACTTAAATGGAAGGGCATGGGATGAAACTACAATATGTGGATTACAAAGCACTTCAGGGGTGGGGCCTCTAGCACCATTAACGAGAATTTAAAGATCTAACATATAGATTTATTTATATGTTTGTTTATTTGTTTAGAGGCAGCCCAGGCTGGTCTTAAACTTGCTTTTTCAGCTAGGCTGCTCTTGAACTCCTGAGCTTCCTGCCTTTACTTCCCAAGTGCTGAGATTAATGATACGCAGCACTATACCCAGCTACAAGTAGAGAGTTTATATTAAAAATGAAACTATAGGGTTAATGCAAAAGATCTTAAGTGTATAAATGTTTAAAATGTATAAAGATATAACAGCAGGGCCAGTACCTGTGATTCAGATCAGGAGGCAATGGAATAAGAACAGGTGAATGTGGAAAGGATCAGAACTTAAATTGAAAACCACTAGGTTGGACACAAGCAAAGAGAGAATTAGTGAATAGGGAGACTTAGGACAGTGAGATGACAAAATATTAAGGATAGAGGGGACTGTCTAAAAGGCTTTGTAAAAACAGCACTATACTGCGCATTGAGCCTGAAAACGATCCAAATTCAGAGTGCAGTTTCTGCTGAACTCAGAGCCCTTAGACACTGTGGTAAAGCTGGAAAATTCCAAGCTGAGCTACTGTATAGTGAGGATGGTTTATACAAGAGGAGAGAACTTGAAACCCACTTTTGTATGGCTAACCTACCAAGAGTGTGAGCAAGTCAATCGTGACAGCACACACCTACGATCCCAGCACTCGGGAGGCTGAGCCAGGAGGATTGCCGTGGTTTTCCGGCCTGCCTGAGTTACATACTGTCTCTCAAGCTTGCCAGACTCTTTTGCAAATCCCCTGCTATCCCACAAAAAAGAAATATGTGCACAGTTAAAACATTTTTACACATTTGAGGACTAAGTAGTGGTTGATCAACAGACCTTCTGAAAACTGTTTAGAAGGGAGAGAGGGGGGAGGGGAGAGGAGGGGAAGGGGGAGGGGAGGGAGGGAGAGAGAGAGAAGAGGAGAGGAGGAGGAGGAGAAGGAAGACAGTGGTAAACAGGTTTGACATCTTCGAATGCAGTCATTACAGCAACAGTGTGTGTGTTTAAAGACGACTTGACCGTCACGGTCTAGGCCTCAAAGGGATGTGAAAGAATGAAGGAGACTACAGCACTGGTTAGCTTTAGACTTTGCTAAGGGAACGTAAGAGTAGGTGGTTTAAATTAAATACTATCACTGGAAGACTAGACAAAAGGAATAACTCCTAACTAGAAGAAAAACAGAATAAAAGCCTGCCTGCCACCAGGGCCCCTGGAGCCACTGTGGTCAGGACCCTTGTAGAACAAAGAAAAGACAACATGGCTTAGTTAGGGCCAGTGTATGTGTGCATAGCCTTATCTCATTTCGATGCCTTCAGTGTCTTGGCAACCTTATCACATCCCTGTGCTGGTGTCGGGGTGACCCTCTCTCATCCTTAGTAGCCTTGGTGTCATGGCCTTATAGTCATAAAATGTATGTTGCCACATCAGGGAGGCAGAGCCTAGAATGATACACAAGGAGAGGCCCTCTGAGTGCACAGCTAGGCCTTTAGGTATCGAGCCGCTGAGACTCTGTCAGTGCAGTTAAAGCTGCTTCCTGGCAAAACCCTCTGGTGTCCTGTTTCCCTGTCTGGGGAGCCTGCTACCCACATGGGGCACAGACCCAGATAAGGCAGCTCTAACCCTTCATCCTTCAAGAAGCTTCTCCCCCACACAGATACCATTACCGAAAGCCATGACTGGTCAAAATGCAGAACAATTGGCTATGGGTGCCAACTCCAGTGCGGACATCTACAACACAACCCCTACCCTTAAGTCTCGAGGAAGGTCTTGGAAAAGGGTGGAAGGATTCTAAGAGTCAGAGGACCAGCGTGTCTGTTTTGAGACTAGGTTTCCTACATAGGAAAAAGAGGCGGCATTCATGACATCTCAACAATATGGTTACCTAACAGTGATTCCACCTGTTGACATGCCAACGGGGCTGGAGGGGACTCCCACAGGCCCCTCCCCTAGATGAAGAGCTGCAGGCAATTCCTGACTGCTGAGTAGGGAGAATCAGTCTTCCCCAGGGATGAACTGTCTAGCAGTTACCCATCATGCCAAGAGGCGAGCCTTCAACATGTACACATAGGAGCAAACAAAATGCCAGTTGTATTTATGCACTTATAAACATGTATACGTGTGGAGCTGGCTAGTCGTTCGTCAACTTGACACAGGCTGGAGTTTTCTGAAAGGATGCCGCCGAAAGATCTGGCTGTAGGACATTTTCTCAATTAGTGATTGAAGGGGGAGGGCCCAGCCCATGGTGGGTGGAGCCATCTCTGGGCTGGTGGTCCTGGGTTCTATAAGAAAGCAGGCTGAACAAGTCAGGGGAGCAAGCCACTCAGCAGCACCCCTCCATGACCTCTGCCTCAGCTCCTGCCTCCAGGTTCCTGCCCTGTTTGAGTTCCTGTCCTGACTTCCTTCAGGGATGAACAGTGATGTGGGCGTGTCAGCCAAACAAACCCTTCTCTCCCCAAGTTGCTTTGGCCATGGTGTTTCATTGCAGCCACAGTAACCCTAACTAAGACACTTGTAACAATAATAAAAAAAGAGGTGAAGGTAGATCTGGGAAGAACGGGTAGGAGTGAATATGATCAAAACACATGGTATGAAACTCTTCAATTACTAGAAATAGTACATTAAAAATAGAGTAAGGGGAATTTTATCGGGCTTACAGAAGAAGCAAGAATGAGGTTTGGTTGGACCTGCCTTCCCTTTTCCTTCCCCACTGCCTTTCGTCCGGGTGCTGGGCCATGTATGCATTTTCTGGTACTCTGGGCATCCTGTCTCTTCCTCTGAATACCCCACCCCACCCCCATCGCCATCTTTGCTGTGTGGCAGCTGGTCGGCTGCATAGCTGACCTCCACGCCCAGTTCCGTGGATGGTTTTTTTCTCTCTTCTTCTTGATCCTCCCCCTCTGGGCAGGTGCCAAGATTTACAGCTTGCCTTCTTTCTCTTTTAAACTCTGATAAATTGTCCTTGAGGAGAGGGAAGGGGGGGGGGAGCAAGAGAGGCAAAAAGAAAGAGATGAAGTTCTGCAAATAGAAGGGTAGCGAGCAGCTGCTGAGCTTGCCTGAGTTCAAACCCATAACCCATGCGAAACACCAGCCTGGGTGTAGTGCTATAGGCACCTGTAAACCCAGCACTGGAAAGGTGCGGGGAGACAGGTACCTGCTAGGAATCACTAGCCAGTCATACTACGCTATGTGGGGGAGCTGTAGTGGAGCCCTTGAGAGACCCTGTGCCCCTAAACAAGGTCATATGTATGTTCTGCCTGCCTGCATGTATGTGTAGACACCGTATGTATGCTTGCTATCCTCCAAGGTCAGAAGAAGGCACTAGCTCCCCTGGAACTGGAGTTAGGAATAGTCATGAGCCACCATGTCGGTGCTGGGAATTGAATCCAGGTCCTCTGCAAGAACAGGAGGGCTCTCAACTGCTGAGCCAACTCTCCAGCAGCAGGAGGTTGATCTCTTGCCTCCACACACAGCTGCATGTATGTATACACGTGCATGCATATATGTATACACATGCCTGCATAGGTGTATACACATCCATGCACCCACATGAACGCACGCACACGCGCACACACACACCTGTAAACAAACAACAAGAGGGTCTGGTGAGGTGGCTCAGCAGGTAGAATTACTTGCTGCCCTGGAACGAACAGTGGAAGGAGAGAGCTGACTGCAGAACGTCGTCCTATCGTGTCCACGTGCACACTGTGATGCACACATGTGCATCACACAAGCACCATATAAAAACACATACACAATAATAACTAAAGGTTTGTTTAAAACAAAACAAAACACCACAAGATGGCAATTTAAATCTCTGACTATATCGATGATCAGTTAGTCCGTAGAGATTAAATCTCTTTATTAGAAGTGAGACTCTGGCAATAGGGTCCAGCGTGACTGACTGTATGTACGGATGGGTAACTAGTTCATACATCTGCTGCCTTGGTTTCTCTGTATTTTAAAAGATACTCGGGAACCGTTGTTGGTGAAAGAAAACGCATTGACTGGGCTGTGCTGGCACACACCTTTAATCCCAGCACTCAGGAGGCACTCTGTGAGTTCAAGGCCAGCCTGGGCTACAGAGTGAGTTCCAGGAAAGGCGGAAAGCTACACAGAGAAACCCTGTCTCAAAAAAACAAAAAACAAAAAAAAAAAAAAAAAAAAAAAAAAGAAAGAAAGGAAACGCCCGCCAGCCCGTAGAGAAAGGCTCCTACTCCCTTTCAGACTCTCCTGCAGTGTTGTGACGGTTTTATAGAAAAGCGACAGAAGCCAGGGGGTGAGCATGTGTCACTGTAAGAGACAAGCCATCCGGGCTGTCACATCTCGTGTGAAGCACATCCTTCTCTGGCTGGCCTCGAGGACCAGAGTGCTTAGTCTCTTCCCCCAGCATAGGATTCCTGGAGAAGTATTGATTCTTTAGGATCCATTGTGTCCAGGTCTCCCTTTTCATATTCTGAGTGTGAAAGGGAGAGACATAGTGTGTCTCCTTAGAATGTCTGGTCAGGGCTTCAGCAGAGGACCGTGGTTACAATAGAATGCTTGTCCAGCATGAGGAGAGGCCCTGGGTTTGGTTCCCAGCACTGAAAAATAGGGTTGTTTTTGTTTTTGTTTTTGTTTTTGTTTTAAATCCAGCTAGTTACTGTTTATAAGAAACATCCTGGCCGGGCGGTGGTGGAGCACGCCTGTAATCCCAGCACTCGGGAGGCAGAGGCAGCTGGATCTCTGTGAGTTCGAGGCCAGCCTGGTCTACAGAGCTAGTCCAGGAAAGGCTCCAAAGCTACAGAGAAACCCTGTCTCAAAAAAACCAAAAAGAAAAAAGAAACATCCTGGGGGCTGGATAAATGGCTCAGTGCTTAAGAGCTCTGGTTGTTCTTCTGGAGGACCTGAGTTCAATTCCCAGCAACCACATGGTGGCTCACAACCATCTGTAATGAGATCTGGTGCCCTCTTCTGGCCTGCAGGGACACATGCAGACAGAACACTGTATACATAATAAATAAATAAATCTAAAAAAAAAAAAAAGAAAAGAAAAGGAAGGAAGGAAGGAAGGAAGGAAGGAAGGAAGGAAGAAAAAAGGAAGAAAGAGAGAAAAAGAAGCATCCTGGGAGAAATTCCAGATAATACCAGCAAAGAGAATTATGGAACTGGCGTCAGATACGGGTGCATTTCACTAAACACGTAAACTCTGAACCCTGTGGGTGAGTCCTTTTCACAAAAGGCACCCAAACGTGGAGGAACCAAGTCTGGTGCTGGCTGACACCTCAGGATGAACAGCCACACCACACGTAAGCCATACTCTAAAAAACCTGTCCTTTCTGAGTCTCCACAGCCTCAAGAACGCCTTGAAGACAAGGTCATTTACACCTGCACCTTGAAAGTCTGGTCAGAAAAGAAAAAAGGATACCTTAACATGCAGAGTGAGTCCTGTCTGTAAACACATGGGTCCTCATAACCCTGCTGGGGGTCTTACTTCCCCTTTGGCACAGGTGCTTTAACATGTACTCAGTGATTACAATCTCACACTGTTTTTCCTTTTCATCTCTTCCACCGATGGAGCCCTGGGGTTGTTTTTGCCACATTCTTAGCATGTAGTCATCAGAGTGTTTTCCAGCACATTCTTAGCATGTAGTCATCGAAGTGTTTGTTTTCCAGCCGGTAGAACCTCACTTCTGAACTCTACAAATAAAATAGTGAGGTCAGCTATGTACAGCAGGACTCATGGCCCAAGGGGGAACCTGCCTAATGACTGTCCTTGTGTCTTCTAGGATGGAGCACATCAAACCAAACTCCTTAGTGATGAGAGATTCCAGCCGGTTCCTACACGGGAATCCAGCACCTCCCCTCTGGCTAACAGAATTGTCAAGTCCATGTCCCCTATCAACAGGAAGCAGTTACAAGATAATAGAACAACGTTCTTCAGCCCTTCCCTCCCCACTCCCACCCCCACCACATTTAAAAATATGGTTTCTGGGACCTGAGATGGGTGTGGGGATTGAGGCAGGAGAGTATGATAGAAATTGAAGTCTGAAATGCCGTGCTCAAAAGTTGCCATGAGAAAATTGGCAAAGTGAAAAACTTGGCAAAGAGAAAGGCTGGAACTACCCTCTTCTGCAACTGGCTGGAACCCCTGGCACAGCCACAGCCTGCCAGTGACCTGCAACGCTGGAAACTAGATGGAGCAGCCTGCAGGAGAAAGGCCATTTTAGGCACATGACCTAAGAGGCTTTCCTGATGTGACATAAATGCCCCTGTCCTTTGCAGAGCTCTGATGGCTAGCTTCTGAACAATTTGCTTGGACTGTGTCCTCCCTTAGAGCCATATTCTTTCTTAATATATTCTCCGACTTTGTTTGCTCCTAGTCACATGCCTCTGTCCAACTCCTAGTTCCAGATACAAGAACCCAGACACCCTAGTGTGTCCCCACAGAAACCCAGCATTCACAGTATCAGCACCACTCACAGCAGCTAAGGTATAGAGTCAGCCTCGGTGTTCATCAACAGAACAGTAGAGGCGATGTGTATAGATAGAGGCGTTTTACTTAGCAGTAAAGGATGAAATTATGAGCCAGGTGTGGTGGCGCATGCCTTTAATCCCAGCACTCCGGAGGCAGAGGCAGGGGGTTATCTGAGACCAGCCTGGTCTACAAAGTGAGCTCCAGGACAGTCAGAGCTACCTAGTGAGACCCTGTCTCAACAAACAAACAAACAAACAAAGAAATTACGTCTTGTGCAGGGAAATGAGTGGAACTAGATATCATGTTAACCAAAATAAGCTAAACTCTGGAAGACAGATCTGTTTTCTCTCATATGCAGTATCAGGGACAGGGGTGAATGTAGGAACGATAATAATGTGTTTTGTTTTTACATTCAGTAAGAGAATATGAAGACATATAAAGCAAACCTATTCGGACCTAACAAATATGTAATCATGGGAGATTTTTGACATCCTCTGAAGAACTGCTAGATCTTTGTTTTTCCCAAACAACAGAAGATGTAACAGAAGTCAGCTTCTGGACACACTCACACAGAAGAGCTTTGAGCCAGTCAGGGAACAGCATAGAAAACAAAAGTCACACCAATCCAGTTTCTCCGTCGCAGAAGACGGGCTGCTTTCAGGATCGTTGTCAGGCCAGGAAACACTGAGAGTCACAGACATAAGTCTTAAAAAATTGCGTCCAATAGCTTCTGGCAGATATATGTATTGTAGGAGCCTTTATTAGATAAAAACCTGAAAGTGCCAAGTTGAAAGTATTAGGAGATTGAATGCTTCAATCAGATCCTCATGGCTGCAATTCAGGTGCCAGGAAGCTGTCTCTGCTGGAGCTAGAACAATATCCCCATGTTCACAGAGAGGGCCACCACACATTAAGCGGGGCCAGTCAGCCCAGCTCTGCTTCCTGGGCACCACGACGGCAGCAGGATGATGGTCTCTGGCTCACTTCCGACTTCCGGCTCCTGTCTGTAAGACTGACTGCTTAGTCCTAGATAAGTCAGATAGAATACTAGTTGTCACACACGCTGGGAGATGTTAGAGTTTGCTTTCCAGCCCTTGGGATTCAAAGAGGAGCCGTGAAGCATGTGAGAATGAATGAATGCCAGACACCAATGAATGGCTTTGGGTACAGATAGCTAAGAATCAGCCTGTGGTGGTTTGAATGAATGAGAATGGGCCCCAAAGGTTCATATATTGGAATGATTAGAAAAATTAGGAGGTGTGGCCTTGTTGGAGGAAGTGTGTCACGGAGGTGGGCTTTGAGGTTTAAAAGCCCATGCCAGGCCTGGGCTCGCTCGCTCTCTGCCTACGAATCAAGATGTGACTCTCGGCTACTATTCCAGCACCAGCCTGCATGCCACCGTGATGATAATGGACGGAACCTCTGAAACGGTAAGGCAGCTCCCAATTAAATGCATTCTTTTGCAAGAGCTGCCTTGGTCACGCCATCACTTCCCAGCAATAGAACAGTGACTGAGAGATTGCCTGATGTGGAATGTAGAACACTTTTATGAAGAAAACTTTAAAATACTGTCGAAGGACATCGCAGGAGACCTGAGCAAATAGGAAGCATTCTATATTCTTGGGTCTTCTTGAGGAAAGCAATTACCTAAGCTCACTGCCCCCCATTCCGAGAGACAAGGTTTCTCTGTGTAACAGTCCTGGCTGTCCTGGAACTCACTTTTGTAGACCAGGCTGGCCTCAAACTCACAGAGATCCACCTGCTTCTGCCTCCCGAGGACTGGGATTAAAGGTGTGCGGCCATCACCACCCAGCTAATTCTTCATATAGTGTCATATCTGTAGCCACGGCTGGCCTTGAACTCACGTAAATAGCCCAATTTTCTTTCCTCACCCTTCTGAGTCCTGGTATTGCAAGCATGAACTAACATGTTGGGCCTCTAAGCTAATTTATGAATAAAACACATAAGCAATAAAAATATCAGCTCATGGCATGCCAGATTGCCCAACAGGTCATGTGATCACCATGCAGTCCTGAAGACCTGAATTCAATCCCTGGAACCCATGGTGAAAGGAGAGAACTCATTCCCAAAAGCTGCCCCCTGACTTTCACATGTGCACCATGGCATATGCACGCCTCTGCTCTCACACACCTATGTCATATGCACACACACACACACACACACAACTAACAGGCATGGGGAAAAGACTATTCAGTGAGTTGTATTGAAACATCAGAACTCTGACTGGAAGGAAAAATGACTACCACAAAGCACATACAAGAAAAACTCCAAACGGTTAAAGGTTGTAGAGAAGGGTAAAACAAGACCATAAAAGTCCTGAAAGGAAACGCAAGGAAGTTTCTTCATGAACTGGAGTAAAGAGGCCCTTGCAATTCTACTATAAAGTTCCACTTAACAAAAAGAAAAAAGCCCCACAATGCTTGAGCAAAGTCAAAAGGAAAGCGAAAGCTAGGTGGTGGTGGCACACACTTTTAATCCCAGCACAAGGGAGGCAGAGGCAGGAGGATCTCTGTGAGTTCAAGGCCAGCCTGGGCTACAGAGTGAGATCCAGGACAGCTAGGGATACACAGAGAAACCCTGTCTTGAAAAAAAGAAAGCAAGAAAGAAAGGAAGGAAGAAGGAAGGAGAGAGAGAGACAGACAGACAGAAAGAAAGAAAGAAAGAGAGAGAGAGAGAGAGAGAGAGAGAAAGAAAGAAAGAAAAAGAAAGGGAAATGCAGGCAAGTGAAATGTCATAGGGGAAATATCTATGGGCTGGGAATGTAGCTCAGTTGGTAGAGAGGGCTTGACCACCATGACTAAACTGAAGTCCAGTCCCCAGCCCTTTACAAACTGGGCATGGTGGTTGGTACACGTCTGTAACCCCAAGTGAGGTGGCATCAGGAGGATCAGAAATACAAGGTCATACTCAGGTACACAGCCAGTTTGAGATGAGCTTGGGCTTCTGCCACGCCCACGACGGTGTCGCCCGCGTGACAAATGCCTTGGATAAGGTAGTTACGTGGGAAAGCAGGGCTCGCGGCCCTTGGGTCTATGCCCCCGGCGACCCCTCATCAATCTGCCCGAATCAAGGTGCCAGGCTACACGGAACCACGCAGATCTGCTTGCAGAGGCTGGCTGGCACTCTGCCTTCTTCTCTTTGAAGCTGTAATTATTGTTGTTTCCTTGTGTATTAATTCCAAGAAGTTAACTCTTAATGTTCCTGATGTGCCCCATAAAGAGAGTAATGATTCCTCAAAAGTGGCTTCAATACCCCCACCTATGATTCAAGCTCTTCGGCCAACAGTTCAAGAGGGTCCCTAAAGTTTGGAGGAATTCATGAATGATTTAGAGCAGAAAGAACTTATGATTCAGAAGGATGAAGACTCTAGCAAAGAGAAAATGAATGTAAAGGTACAGGCACTCATAGGCAATCCACACGCGCAGCCGACAGCAGCTGCGAGGAAGCAGTTACAGGAATTAGCCATTCCTATAAGAATTATCCAGAGACAAATAGAGTTTCTCATCAAGGGTTGATGGTGGCAACCCCCTAACTTTAATCTTAGATATAATAATTATTTAGAGCCATTACCTTTTACGGAAGCTTATGACGTGCATGGGAACCGATGGGTGAATCATTATGGTATGAAAACAGAATGGCATAAGTTACAGTTCATGGAAAGATTAGCTAGGTACCGACCCCCCTGGTGCCTTCTCACCCACAGGCAAAGGTTAAGATATTTTCACACAAATGAGACCATGGTTAGAACAATGATGGAAAGGGTTTAATTTTGATACAGAACAAAGGTGTAGAAGGAGAACTACAGCTAGGGCCGTAATGTTCTCTGTCCAGATGAGGAACCACAAAAAGAAAAAGTAAAGGCTATACTCATGAGATCTGTTAATCATTCTGAGAAAAGTGTGTGACTACATTGTTGATTCTATGTCTATCACCCTACTGGCCAATTGTCATGTTTCCTCAAGTAACTGTATAAAATTCACTACTTGGTCTGAGTAAAATTGCAGCAGCTTCACAACATACTCTCGTGTCTGTGGCTGTCTGTCACTCGCCGAATCCCACTTATCCTGAGTACCTTCACCCCGTTCTCCCTCGGTCTGGTGGTCTAGCTGAGATCCAGTCCGCAGCAGGCTTCATGAGACACTTACCTCAAAAAAAAATTTTTTTTTATAGGGGTACAGCGATGGCTTAGTGGGTAGTGTTAGCTGCACAGGCATGAAGACCTGCATTTGTATCCTCAGGACCAGGTCACACCAAATGTGGTGTGCATCTGTAGAGGGAGAGACAGGCAGACTCTGGGGGCCTGCTGGCCAGCTAGTCTAGCAAAACCGTAAGATCTAGGTTCACTGAGAGACCCTGTCACAAAAGAGAGTAGGACACCCAGTTCAACCTTTGACCTCTACACACACCGCACAAGAGCAAGGAAACACCTGTGTATACACAATACACCGAGATGTTCAGGGTCATCCTCAGCTACATAGCTAGTTTGAGGCCAGTTGAGGCTACACGAGACCCAGTCTCCAAAAGAAAAAGAGTCCCTCTCATATATTTAAGAATTCATAATCAATAGAAAATAATTAACAAAATATTTTTTAAATAAGAAAAAATGAACAATTAGAACAGACAGTTCACATAAAAATATGAATTCACTTAAATACATGAAAATATACTCAATATCATTCAGAATAAAAGAAATGTAAATTTAATGTAGACAGATACTATTTTTCACCTATCAAATGGTCAAAATTTATGAAGTTTAATAATATACTCTGCAGGTGAAGCTGGGGGATGGGGGGTGAAAGCATAAATTGGTTGAATGTCTCTCAAATCCAGTTCATCAATTTTTGACAAAATTACTAATGCATGTAACCTTTGACCAAGTAGTATCACTTCTGAGAATTTAGTCTACCCACATGTATGAACTGATGTGTGCTAAGGTTATCTTTTGTAACCGTGGACAATCCAATTGCCATCAAAATACAATCGGATAAATTATTTGTGATACAACCAGCATTGAAATACCATTTCAATAACAAAAGAATTTGAAAGTTCTCCTCCAAGTAGAGCAAGATGAAGAAACACTCATTTAAAAAAGGTAAGTATACATCAGTATATATGGAATGTCACGGTTAAGCTGGTCACAGATAAAGTGTAGTTTCATATACAATTGTATGATAAAGTTATGTGGTATTGTGTGACTTTTCCTGTGGAGACGTGAACAAATACCTATTCACCCCAGATTAGGGCATTTACAACAGACCAAAGAAATGATTCCTCTCAGTTTGCACTTGGTGAACCAACTACTAATTGTTATGTTCGTATAACTTTGTGAATCTTGTAAGTTTCAGGAGATTCCTTAGACTTGTGAGTTTTGTTTACTTCCAGAGCCAGGTAAATTGTGTTTGCTTCCTGCAGGAGGCTATCTTTCATTCAGAGAAAATAGCTATAAAACAAATGAAATCCAAAAATTAAAAGATATACATTATCATAATAATAATTGTATTGCTCCAAGTTTAATGAGATCATTGCAGTGAGTGCATGCAATAGCCATCCAGGAGACCTGGAGGTCCAAAAGCCAACTGCCAATCATTTGAGCTGTGGATGGTCAGATGGCTTCATAGTTCCCATCTCTTGCTCTTCAGCCCCAGCCAGTGTGGAATCGATGCTCATGATAGCTGCAGCAAGTAAGAAGAAAGATAAGGAAGTAGGGGGAACTGCTGTCCTGTGTGGTGGCAGATGGCACAGGACAGACTAAATTCAGGTTAAGTTGGAGATACATAACCAAAGTTTTATCATCCCATCCTGTACTTAAGAAGTTAGCAAAAATAGGTAGTTGTGATGGTTAATGTCTTTTTTATATTCACTTATTTACTTTTATGTTATGTGTATGCACATGCACACATGTCACAGCACATATGTGGAGGCCAAAGGACAACTTGTGGGAGTTGGCTCTCTCTAGTCATAATATAGGATTCTGGGGCTCAAAATCAGATCATCCGGCATGGTGGCACTTGCCCTTACCAGCTAAGCCATCTTAATCAGCCAGTGATGGTTGACCTTGACTATCAACTTGATTGAATCTGAAATCAACTAAGAATTATGCCTCTGGGCAGGTCTGTGAAGCTATTTCCAGGGAAGATTAACTGAGTAGTGGTCAAAATCCAAGCCCAGAGTAGGCAGTATCTTCCTGTGGTGACCCGGCTTGAAAAAGATCTAAACAAAGGTAATGCGCCATGTTTGCCTGCCTTTGCTTCTTGCGAGTGAGTGCATCTATCTCGTGGTTGCTGCTGCTTCTCCCATCCTCTGCTACCCTCAGAACCCAGCTTCTTTGGCCTTCCCATGTGTACTGAAGAGCAGTGGATCTCCAGGAGCCTTCAACTGGAACTGCCAAGGCATTCAGCCTTGTGGAGTGAGCAACTACGGCATTCTCAGGCTCTGCAGTATGAAGATAACTATCATTGGACCACTCGACACATTGTGTAAGCCACCCGAATCAATAACCTGGTGTAATAGCTATTCATTCAGTTGGTTCTGTTCCTCTGGCGAACCCTAAGGAATATGTGATCCAGCACAATGAGGGTGATAAAAGATGATGATGATGACCTAAACTTCTTGCTTGATGATGAGGCAACAGAAAAACCTCCATCTCTATGCAACAAGGTAGCCAGTGAGCTGGGGGTATAGTTGGAGATTTGTTGAAAAAGTTTATGGAAAATAAGACTAGACTAATAATGGTCAAATGAATTGAGCCAGTAGTCAACACTGTCCTCACCCTCTATATAGACAACTAGCCTTGGGCTATGTTATGGGCCAATGGTCCAAGAAAATAACTCTTTTATAATGCAAATTGTTCCAGAGCGAAGGAAAACAGGAAGTTACTGAACTCACTTTGCAAGGATTACATAACACCGCCCCCCCCCCCCAAGACTGGGCAAGGAGCAACCAAAGAAAAGAAAGGTTCAGTCTTCAGTGCAGAAAAAAATGGAAAATTATAATAAATTGTAACATTAGTACATTGAAAAAAATATTAGAAAAAAAAACATTAGAAAACGTATTATTGAATACACTACAGTAACACATTGAAGGAAGAACATGGTATGATTTAAATAGATCCAAAGAGATGCATTTAGCAAGATTCAGAATTCATTTCTGGCCAGAATTTCTTGGCAAACTAGAACTCAGAGATCTTTATAACTGGACACTCAAGAGCCCTTGGCCAGTCAGCAGGTTGGGGATTTAGCTCAGTGGTAGAGCGCTTGCCTAGCAAGCGCAAGGCCCTGGGTTCGATCCTCAGCTTAAAAAAAAAAAAAAAAAAAAAAAAGTTCTCAGCCAGCATTGTTCTCTGTGGTAGACTTTGGAGCATCTGCACAGCAGTCAGGAGCCAGAGACACCTGTGATTGCTGTAGCATGCCTCACTGTGGCTGGGGTCATTTCACTGTGGAGTGGTGGAGAGGACAAGGGTGTTGGCAAGGTGACTGAAGTAAAGCTAAACGTAGAAAGAGTGGTGCTCCTTTATATGAGGACTTACCAATGAGGATCTAATCAAGGGGAGAAATGGAAACAAATATATGTATTAGCAAGGCATGATACTTACAAGTGAGATTCAAGCTCACATTGAAAAACTATCGAAATAGACTCAGCTGACATGTGGTACGCACCTTTAATCCCAATACTCAGGAGGTGGGGAGATGCAGATCTCTGTGAGCTACAGGCCAGCCTGGTCTACATTGTGAGTTCTAAGCCACTCAGGGGTACACAGTAAGATCTTGTCTGGAAAAAAGGAAAGACTTAGATCTTGCCTGACATGCATAAAGCCCTTTTTTTCTCATCCCCAGGCAAACAAAATTAAGTATACTTAAAAAGAAACACATGTGAAGAATTTAATAAACCATATTAATGAAGGGAAGGCTTAATTATCTCAAAATGGTGACCTTGCACAAATCAACCTGTAAGTTCAATATAACCTTAACTAATAATTCCCAATGAACTTGTAGCTGTACCTGGGCAAATATTTCTTATACTTATGCAGAATATAGTTGTATGTATCTATGACAATCCAAACCAGCACTGAGAAGGAAGAGTAAGTTTCATAGGCCAAGATATTATAAATCTGAAGTAACTGATACGGTGGACTTTGACACAGTATAGACAAGTGGAACAGAGCAAGGGACTGAAAACAGATGGTTCAGGCATTAGGAGAGCTCCATATATAACATGACATCTCAAATCAGTGGGGAAACTGCTTAATGAATGGTAACAGGAAAATCATTTAAAAAAATTTTGGAAAGCCCAAACCCATACCATGTATGTAGTGGTTTGAAAGGGTGTGGCACTGTTAGGAGGTGTGGCCTTGTTGGAGGAAGTATGTCACTGGGGTTGGGCTTTGAGGTTTCAGATGCCCAATCCAGGCCCAGTGTCTCTCTCTCTTCCTATTGCTGGCCAGTCCAGATGTAGAATCTCAAATACCTCTCCAGCACCATGCTGTGGAATATTATTTTAACTGGGCAAAGATGTGTTATACTTGTTTATGCTGCACAATATTACTTTAACTGTGTAAAGGTGTGTTAGTGTTGTTAGGCTGCAGTTGTGTAATGATGTAAGAATGTGTGTTTAATAATGTAAAGATGTGTTCCACCTGTTTCATCTTGTCTGCCCAAGGCACCTGATTGGTCTAATAAAGAGCTGAATGGTCAATAGCTAGGCAGAGAGAGGGATAGGTGGGGCTGGCAGTGAGAGAGAATAAATAGAAAGAGAAAGGAAAAGAAGAAGAAACGAGAGAAGAAGGAAGAGTAGAGAGCAATGAAGATGCCCAGGGCCAGAAGCCAGGCAGACGCCAGCAGCCAGACACAGAGGCAGTGAAAGTAAGATTTACAGAAGTAAGAAAGGCAACAAGCCCTGAGGCAAAAGGTAAAGAGAAACAGGTTATTTTAAGTTAAAAGAGCTAGCCAGAAACTTGCCTAAACTAGGCCAAGCATTCAAAACTAATAATAAGTCTCTCTGTATCATGATTTGGGAGCTAGTTGAATAGCCCAAAAGAAAAAGTCTGGTACACTCTCCACCATGCTGATAATGAACTAAACCTCTGACGCTGTAAACCGGCCCCAACTCAATGTTATCCTTTATAAGAGTTGCTGTGGTCATGGTGTCTCTTCACAACAAATCTGCGCATGGGGCTGGAGAGATGGCTTAGTAGTTAAGAGCACTTGCTGCTCTTGCAGAGGACCCAAGGTTGGCTTTCAGCACCCACACGGCAACTCATCACTCCAGGGAATCTGACACCACCTTCTGGTCACTATGGGTGCTAGACATGCATGTGGTACACATACATACACAAAAGCCTTTACTCATAGATATAAAATAAAAACGAGTAAATCTTTAAAATGTATCCACGCCGGGCGGTGGTGGCGCACGCCTGTAATCCCAGCACTCAGGAGGCAGAGGCATGTGGATCTCTGTGAGTTCGAAGCCAGCCTGGTCTACAGAGCGAGATCCAGGAAAGGTGCAAAGCTACAGAGAAACCCTGTCTCAAAAAAACCAAAAAAAAAGTAAAAAAATCAATCGATCAAATGTATCCGCACACGAAAAGCAACTCTGCAGTGTTAAGAGGAAGGTCTTTGTGTTAGCATGCTACAGAGAAATAGAAGCGAATGCATTCATGCTTCCTTGTCTGTTACAGGAATTGGCTCACGTGATTGTGAAGGCCGAGAAGTTGCAGATCTACTATCCACAGACTGGACCACCGAGGAACTAAATTTTTGACCAAGTAAGCCACAGTTCCCAAACTGAAACAATATAGTGCTCGTGTGTGTGTAAGAGCTTCCGTCTCTTTCCGTGATGTGGTTTGAATGCAAAAAAAAACCTTCCCTGTAGACTCCTGTGTTGGAGCACTTACTCGGTCCCAGGAGGTGGCGCTGTTTGGGAAGGTGGAGGAATCTTTAGGAGGTGGACCTTTGCTGGAGGACGTAGGTCACTGACAATCTCATACTTGTAAACAATGCTGCTTAGTCAGCTCCTCCCAACTAGTCTCCCCCTAGAAACTCCCAAGTCCTCCGTCTGCTTCCCCTAGACACCCCCAAATGTGCCCGGCCCCCTTTATGGTCTCCTCTTTGGATGCTGATAACTGAGTCCAATTCATGCTGCAGTTGGAATGTTGGCTGCTCTCATTGACTTGGTCTTGTGCAAGTCACCATAGCTACAGTGAATTCACGAGTGCTGTGGCCTTGGCATGACCCGAAGACCTCGCTTCACGGCTTTCCTCTCCAACCCTCCAGCTTTTACGTTCTTTCTGCTCCGCTTCCATGATGTTCCCTGAGGCTGGTGGGTGGGAGATTGAGAAAGATGCCTCATTTAGGGCTAAGCACTGGATAGACACTTAACTCTTACCACTCTGACCGTTTATGAATCTACCACTGTAGAGAAAAGTCTCTCTGGCTGAGGTTGAAGGCAGTACTCAGCTACAAGGATGAGCATAAATATTTAGAAGGCAGTTTGACAACATGTTCTTTAACAAAACAACAGTAGTGGTTTCTCCCGAGGGCTTCCCAACCCATGGGCTTTTGACCAGGTTTACAGTAAGTACCAGGCACAAATTCCATCCTCTTGAGCCGGCCTCAAATCCGGTCTGAAAACAGTTGGTTGCCTCCTAACCTTCATGCCACTATGGCACAAGTGGGCACATCTTGCTTGGCAGGTTGGTATTGTAGATTACCATTGATGACTTTGTTGATGTTTGGTTTTTTGGTTTTTGAAACAGGGTCTCTCTCTATAATCTTGTTGTCCTAGAGCTTTCTGTGTCGACCAGGCTGGCCTTAAACTCACAGAGATCTCCCTGCCTCTGCCTCCTGGGTGCTGGGAATAAAGACATGTGCCACCACATCTGACAATGGTTTTTCTCTCCCGGTGACCTACCTAGTACCCGATGACACCATGGAAGCTAGTCGGCAGGGAGGGCATTCTCAGGTCAGTGCCAGCCTGATTTCTTTATCCTGAAATCAGTGTGTTGTCTCTTCAGTCCCATCTAGTTTTGGTGGGCAACCAAAAGCAATGATAATAATCTGTTGTTTTGGGGGGGGAGGGTGGAGCCTCTGGGGCCTCTCCGATCAATGACTCGTGGGAGCCCGTTTTCAGGTTCCTCGGTGGCTTTACCCAGCAGGTCTGCATAGAGGGGATGATTAGGTCCAGGGGCCTGACTGCAGGTGTCTGAGATGGTCTGCACTTGGCTGTGCTAGGGGGAAGGTCTTTTGCTCCACCTCTTGGTGTCTCTGTAAATACCCTGGGGCAGAGACAGACAGGGCCCATTGGAAAAGGTTCAGGCCCACTCAAGGCTATCCTTTTTACCTGTTTATCTCCACAATCTAAATCCTTCTATCTAATATTTCCTGCTGCTCGCACTCAAGAAAACTCTGGGGAGCTGTGGGGTTGGTGGGTAAACACCCCACAGGAGACATCCCATACCAGCCCTGCTTTTTTTGTCTCCTCTCTTGGTTCTTGACTCAAGGCTACGTGACCAACTGTCTTGAATTCTTGCCACTATGCCTTCCTTGCTGTGAAGGACTGTGTCTCTTCTTAAATAATACCCTCCAGCCAAATCTTCCCTCTTTTTTTTTTTTTTTTTTGTTGTTGTTGTTGTTTTTTGTTTTTTGTTTTTCGAGACAGGGTTTCTCTGTGTAGCTTTGTGCCTTTCCTGGAACTAGCTTTGTAGCCCAGGCTGGCCTCGAACTCACAGAGATCCACCTGGCTCTGCCTCCTGAGTGCTGGGATTAAAGGCATGCGCCACCACCGCCCGGCTTTTTTGTTTCTTAATGAGGTAGGGCCTCATGTAGCCCAGGCTGATTTCAAACTCATCCATTTCCCAAGTGATGGAATTACAGGTATAAGCCACCACACCCTTCCCCTCCCTCCCCCAGAGCTGGGGACCGAACCTCAGGCCTTGTGCTTGTTAGGCAAGTGCTCTACCACTGAGCTAAATCCCCAACCCCAAATCTTCCCTTTTAAAGTGGTGTTTCTCAGGTAGTCTGTCAGAGCAATGAAGGGCTGGAGAGATGGCTCAGTGGTTAAAAACACTGGTTTCTCTTCAAAAGGACCCGGGTTCAGTTCCCAGCACCCCACACTGAGGTTTGCAACTGTATCTCCATTTCTAGGGCATCTGGACTGGCTAGTTTTATGTCAGCTTGACAAGCAAGGCAGTGGTTCTCAATGTGTGGGTAACGACCCATTTGGGATCACCTATCAGATATCCTGCGTACCAGATATTTACATTATGATTTATAACAGTAGCAAAATTTCAGTTATGAAGTAGCAACAAAATAATTTTATGATGAGAGGGTCACCACAACATAAAGGACTGTATTAAAGGGTCACAGCATTAGGAAGGTTGAGAACCACTGATCTAGCTAGACTCATTAGAGAGTCAGGGAGCCTCAAATTAGAAAATGCCTCCATAAGATCTGGCTGTAGGCAAGCCTACATGGCATTTTCTTAATTAGTAGTCAATGTAAGGGTCCAGACCATTGTGAGTGGGGCTATCCCTAGGCTGGTGGTCCTGGGTTCTATAAAAAAAGCTGAGCAAGCCAGTCAGCAGCATCCCTCCGTGTCCTCTGCATCAGCCCCTGCCTCCAGGTTCCTGTCCTGACTTCCTTCAATGATGGACAGTTGATATGGAAGTATGCCAAATAAATCCTTTCTTTTCTGAGACTTAGACAGGATCCAATGCCGCCTTCAGCCTCTGAAGCCACCAGGCATGTACGTGGTGCAGATGTACAGCAGGGAAAACACCCATACCCATAAATAATAAATACATAAATATCAAAAGAAAAGTAATGAATACACTCCCCGTTCTATGTAACTATTTTTATTGGTTTATGATCTATCTCTGTGATGCATGCATATCTATGTATATATCATGCATTTTCCCGTGTTTCCTACATAAAAAGTAACAGATTATATCTTGCCTTTTCATCCCCCAGTAACCAGTAAAGTTATGGTTAGTTTGACTGTTAACTTGAGAGATGCCTAGAAAATTGGTCAGGTATGTCTTTGTGTGTTCTTTTTTTGTTGTTGTTGTTTTTCAAGACAGGGTTTCTCTGTGTGTAGCTTTGTGCCTTTCCTGGATCTCGCTATTTGTGTGTTCTTGAAAGGGTATTTCCAGAGATGACTAGCCTGTAGATCAGCAAATAGGGATGACCTGTTCTAACTGTGCACACCCACTGCCTGAAAGGCAGGGCTTGGCTGAAGCAAAGCATAGACAAAGGGGACCGCTGGTGTATGTGCAGATGAACCTACTGACTGGGCGTGGCTGTTTGTATAGTTACTTTTATCCTGCTGCCATTGTCCATAGACATCAGACTCCAGCTTCCTTAACCTTTGAATGTAGGTCTGCATCAGCAACACTCCAGGCAGGTCCCAGCAGCTCCCAGGCCACGTGGCATTAGTGCAGCCACATGGTATTAGTCCCCCTTGTTCTGAAGCTACCAGCTTCTTGGACTGAGCTTAGGGTCCCTGGTGCTTGGGGTTTGCCATTGTGGGACTATCCAGCCTCTGATCCTATTAGCCAATGAGAAGTCTGGTTGATCTACTATTCTATATTGGCGATTATAGCTCGGTGCTTTTGATGGTCACCTAGTAAACCATTGTGTAGCTGTATTTTAGTCTATTCATTTTCCAAAACAATGGGACAAATAGTGTGCCAGTTGAATAGCCCTGTGTAAACACTCTTTATGAGTGTGTGTGTGTGTATGTGTGTGTGTGTGTGTGTGTGTGTGTGTGTGTGTGTGTTGATAGGGAGCATTCCAGGCATGCTTTTTACCACTAAGGCACACCTTAGCCCTGGTCATTTTTGAACCGTGTTCTTTCTATGTAGCTCAGAATGGCCTTGAATATTCTATGTAGCCCAGACTTACATCAAATTTCTGGTTGTCCTACCTATGTTTCTCAAGTGTTGTGATTGAGAACATAATTTTTCTTTTTTTTTAAATTTATTTATTTTTATTTTATGTGCCTTGGTGTTTTGCCTGCATGTATGTCTGTGTGAGGGTGTCAGATCTTAGAGTTACAGACAGTTGTGAGCTGCAATGTGGGTGCTGGGATTTGAACCCAGGTCCTCTGGAAGAGCAGCCAGTGCTCTTAACTGCTGGGCCATCTCTCCAGCCTTTTCACACTTTTATTGTTTGTTTGTTTTGTTTTGTTTTTGAGACAGGGTTTCTCTGTGTAGCCCTGGCTTTCCTGTAACTGGTGCTATAGAGCAGGCTGGCCTCGAACTTGGAGATCTGTCTGCCTCTGCCTCCTCAGTACTAGGATTAAAGAGGTGCGCCACCACTGCCCGGCAAAGGGAGAACATAATTTTTCATACCATTGTAGAGTGTGCCTGACCTTGCCCACCTATCAGCTGTATTTTCAAAGAAGAAGTGAACATTTGTTACAGACAGGAAGCACAGCAGGCAGGAGACACAGCTGGCTGCCCCGGACGGAGTGCCCACAAATTTGCCTTTCATTTCACGGGAGGGATTTGAATCTTCGGCATATGCCCTCCTTTGTGCACGGCTTACCACGTGCCTGCACTTGTGTCCCGCTCCCCAGGTGGAATGCCCCTGTGCTGATGCATGTCTGTGATGGCGAAGTAAGGACAGTCTTTGGTCAGGTTTGCCACGGATGGGTGATGGCCGGTCTTAGCCGGTTTGCCCACAGCTTTCCATTTTTGTCTGCTGGCTTGTAGGCAGCTGCTACAGCCAGACTTACAGGCTCCTTGTCTCGTTCCCCACCCCAAGGATTTCCATTCCCCATTATCCTTTTTTCAGAACTTTAAAAAAAGAGATTTTTATGTATACTTATGTGTCTCTCTGTGTGTACCAGTGCCTGCAGAGGTCAGAAGAGGGTACTGATGCCCTGGAGTTTACAACCAGTTGTGAGACACTTAGTGTAGTCACTAGGAACTGAATTTGGATCTTTGGCAAGAGTAACAAGTACTGTTAAATGCTGCGACATCTCTCCAGCCTCCCCTTAATATTTATTTATATTTTGGTTTTTTTGAGACAGGGTCTATCTATGTAGCCCTGGCTGTCCTGGAAGTCACTACGTGAACCAGGCTGGCCTCAACTTAACATCAATCTGCCTGCCTCTGCCTTCTGAGTGCTGGGATTAAAGGTGTGTGCCTCTATGCCCAGCAGCTCCCTCAATGTTAAGGAGTGGGAAGGCCTATGCTTTAAAGCTGGTCTTGCCTAAGTCAGAGGAACTGGAGGCCTCTGCTCCAGGTCTTGTTTTCTGGTGCCTGGCGGTGAAGACTGGAAGCTGTGTGCTTGACTGTTGAATTTGGGCAGAAATACTATAACCTAGAAGACTCCGTGTAGTCGAGGACCATTTGTGATCCTAGCTGCTCTGGAGGCTAAGGTAGGAAGATCAAAAGGTCAAGTCCTTCCTGGACTACAGAGTGAGTTCAAGGCTAGCCTGGGTGACTTAATGAGAACCTGCTTCCAAATAATCCCCAGTGAAAGGTCAAGCTGATGGCAGTGCTGGTTACTGGCAGAAAAGTCACGGGCCATGGCCACGACTACCAGAGTTACAGAGAGCTTTATTGGGAGGAAGGAGGGGATAGGAGAGAGGAGAGCCAGGCCTGGAGACAGAGAAAGATGGGGGGGTGGGCAGAGCAGAGCAGGGAACAGAGAGCAGGGAGCAGAGGGAGCGTGGGGTCTGCATCCAGCTTTTAAGGTGCATATGTAGTCACCAGCACCCCCTGATGACATAAGACGCAAGACCCCAAACTGCGCATGTGCAGGAGGGCAGGATCCTAACACCCTGTACCAAAACCAATAAGCAAATCGAAGATTAATAACATTATGGGGTTACAAACTTGATGTCTGTAAACCTTGGGGTTGTTTTGTTTTCATAAACTTCTTATAACTTTTGTCAATATTCTATTTATACCAGCACAGAAAAAAAAAATGATGAATCAATATGACAAAACGTTAAGAATTTTTTAATCCAGACAAGGGAAGTATTGGGAGCTTAATGACCTACTTCTTGTCTTATTGGGTTTCCATTTTTTTTTTTTTTTTTTTTGGTAATAAAAAGTAAAGCCGGGCTGGAGAGATGGCTCAGTGGTTAAGAGCACTGACTGCTCCTCCAGAGGTCCTGAGTTCAATTCCCAGCAACCACATGGTGGCTCACAACCACCTGTAATGAGATCTGGCGCCCTCTTCTGGCCTGCAGGCATAATGTGCTGTATACATAATAAATAAATAAATCTTAAAAAAAAAAAAAAAAAAAAAGTAAAGCCACTGTACAGAGCAACAGGGAATGACAAAAGATGTGGAAGTGAGCTGGGAACACACACTTCAGTGGCGAAGCAGTTGCCAAGTATGTGAGAGGCCCAGCGTCACAAAAACAATCAGCTAAAGCAAAAGTCCCCAGAGGGGGAGATGGTTTGTTGTGATCTGTATGGTTCCACAAAGAAAGAACCAATTCTAGAACCCTGGGAAAGCTGAGCTTCTGATTCCTGAGTCTCGGAATTTTGAGGTCCAGCCTTTTCATTTCCTTCCCAGGGGCCCCGGAGAGATGCTACCAGCAGTGGGGGAGTGAATCTACATCCACCAAGCTCTTTTCCATTTACTTTCTTCCTCTAAGACAAAATTCTATCTGTGCAGCTTCAGTTCCATCCTGATTCTCAGTTCCTCGCTGTACCTACTTTTTCTGTCCTGAGTAGCCCCAATAATAATTAAGCCCTTGAGCTTTTGACCTCATCTTTGTCCTCTGTCCCTTCCTCCTCCATCCCTCCTTCCTAGCTCCTTACTCCTGGCTCTCAGAAAACACTATAAGAGTGTTAGTATTTAAGCTGCGCTAGGAACACGTCCCAAACATGACAAGACCACAGAAGAGTTTTATTAAAGAGGATAGAGGTGACAGGCCTGTGTGAAACACACGTGAGGGGAGAGACAGACAGAGAGACTCATGCAAGATGGCACCGGCTTTTTAAAGGTTGGGCCGTGCATGCGTACAGGAACTCCTGTGGGTACTCCACGCATGCGCGTAGATTACGTGGCTGTGCGTACGCTTTACGTGGTTACGCAACCACGTAAAGCCACAGAGTCCCGGTCCTGCGAGATGTCTAACCTGGAGATGGCTATTCTGAACCGGAAATAGTTAGGCGGTCCGCCGGGCAAGCCCAACTGTGTGGACATGTAATTATCTATCAAAGAGATCTGCCTTACCCTCTACAGAATCTCTGTCCTCTTCTCTCTGGCCACCCAGTTCTCTGTCTCAGGAATCCCATTCCACCTTTCACACCATCTGGATATGCAAAAACCTCCTTTGTTCTCAGTTGCTCTGGAAAGCCACTAGACCTGAAGGAAGGGGTTGGTCTGAGCTTCATCTGCACAAGAAACAAAGCTATGCATCTGGGAGCCAGGTTACCTTAAGGATGTTTTACCTTAGTTCAGGGGCTTCAGGTGCCTAGCAGGTGGTCTGGTAGCTATTCTGCTCCTTGCTTGTCCTTCAGTGCTTTGTTTGGAGCTGGCCTTAACTTTGGATGTAGCTAAAAGGGGATATTTGTAAAAGGCAGATGCCCAGTTCAAATGCTAAAAAGCCCCCCACCCAGCTCAGAAGCAGAAGGCCCTGCCTGCATGACTTTATCCCAGTATTGTCCCAAGCAGGATGCTCACACATACATGTTCTGTGGGAACTGTGAACATAAGAGATAATGAAGAGCAGCTGAATATTAAAGCTGAATAGCACCAAACATTCTGTGATAAATGACTTCCCACTAGAAAAATGCCTTGAAATTTCTAGGTATAGCTTTAATACACAGCTGAATCTCTATAGTAAATTCTTGTGGCCTGTAAGACCTGAGAGTCTATGCCCAAACCTCAAGTTCAAGGAAAGAGAGGCTGAGGCTGACTGTTAGGAAGCATGATGCCTGCTTGTTTTCAAACGTATCAAGTTTTTGATGAATAATGGGCTGGTGGTGGAGCTCCATGGTAGACCAGGTACTTAGTGTTGGTTAAATCGGCACTGCTTCTGGCTGGCCTCCACCCGTGGCAGCCATGCCAACGGAGGAGAGTGCTGGAGGAAAGTCAAGAGCCATAGTTACCTTTTAGAGCTGTATTGGGAGAGAGAGGGAGAGAGGGAGACAGACAGAGAGACAGAGAGACCAAGTGGAGGGAAGAGAGCGGAAAGAGAAAAGGGAGGCACACAGAGGGCTCACCTGCTTTTTAGGCTGGGCCACCATCCCAGGCTGATGATGTAATTAAGAACAGAATCCTTACATCCCAGACTTTCAACTTATTATGGAAAAGCAGGTAGATGGGAATAGGGGCATCGTTCCTTTTTAAAAAACTGCTTCCAGTTGATTTTTGGGCATCGGTTGGCTCTTGGGGGAATGGAGAAGGGGAGTCTTCCGAGGTAGACAGGCGTTGTGGGAGGCTGTCTGTCATCTGTTTGCTCTGGAGACATGTATCCCTCTTGGCTGTGGCTGGGAACTTTGACAAGATGCTGGTGACATAGAGAAAAGCTTAGAGAGAAAAGAATCATTATTATTTTATGTTGGTAGATCCGGCCTGTCCAGATGGATTTTGACACATGTTAAGTTTTATCAGAGAAAGATTATTTTAAAGCCCCTGTTTCCTTTACTAGTTCGGCATCCAGGAGACAGGTGATCAATTGTTAAAAGCATCTCACAGTAATAGATGTTTACATTAAAGTTTTTTTGTAGTGCCCAGACACATTTGGGTTTTGGGGTATAAATACCTTTTAGCTGTTATAATTTCTTACTTGATGATCTTTGGACTCCAGTTCTGTGGTGGTCCTGTATCATTGGATGAACAGTGACTTAGAATAGGGAACTGGGAAGAGAAAAGCTTGTGGTACATGAGAATTTATTTTTTTGGAATTAGGGACAAGGCAAAGATCATGGCCCTGTCTGTATGCACATGAGAAACACAGGCAGTAACTTTTAAGTTAGATAATGAGCTCTTACCTTAGTTGGAAATCTTTTTTCATTAAGTAACTCTGAAAGTACAATTAAATCTGGTGTGGTGGGTAAGGCTGTCCTCTGTACCCAACAATAGAAAGGAGAAGTGACATCCTAAAACTCCCAGGACTGAGTCAGTGGCTCTGGTGTCCAGAAGGAAAGAAACGGATTGCTTCCCGGCTGCGTTCTGGGTTCCCTGCCATGTCTGTAGCCAAGCCTAGGTTTGTTGGAGGTCTTAGCTTGATGTACCCATGCGCCTTGGTGCCTGGGGGTAGTCAGCTGACTGGTTGTCTTTATAGGCAGCACCTTTAACAAGGCTGTTGACGGGCAGGGCATTCGCTAGCCCATGGCCATTTTTCACTTAAAACCGGGACCCAACAGCTTTTGGGAGTCAGCGAGAGCCAGCACTTGGCAATTTTGTTTTCGGGCTTTTATCTCTTCCCTGGAACACCTTAAATGCCACAGATGACTCTTTTGCCTGTGGGGTCAGGAGCCTTGCTCTCCAGATGCTTAAGTTTTAGTTGGGGAGGTCTGGGGAACAAGAGACCGATTTTTTTTCTTTTTCTTTTTTCCAGAGCTGAGGACTGAACCCAGGGCCTTCAGGCAAGCGCTCTACCACTGAGCTAAATTCTCAACCCCAAGAGACAGATTTTACTCTGTGTCCTGGGTTTTTTTTTTTTTTTTTTTTTTTTTTTTCATGATGATTGGTGGCTTACGGACAGCTTTTGGAAGATCTGCCAGGAGGCAGACTGTAAACCAATCCTTTTGGAAGACTTGTCTGAGGCTATAAGCTGATTTTTTGGCTTAGGAGCCATCCTGACTACTGTAAACTTAATTGTATGGATCTTAGCCGGTTTCAGACCTGTCTGTGTCTCCCAAGGCAGTTTGAGAATGAATGGGTGGAGTTAAGGTGAGTTAGGGCTAGAGTCAGTAGAAGCCGTCCAAGCCCACCCATTTGAACCCGCCCCCTGCCAGCGGAAGTCAGACAGAAAACCTTGCATGTGGCAGATACAGAAGTGGGGAGGGAGAAGGGTTTAGAGCTTTTGCAGAAAGCTTGGAGATAAAGTAACTTTTTATTTGCCCGTTTGCTGGCAGAAGTTCCTGTGACACTGTTACATGGCCAGATTTATTGGTACCTGCCCCTATCCACCAATGTAGGTAGTAAGTGTATCTGCCCCTTTGCCTCCTGGCTATAGCCAAGAAAAATAAAAAATTAAAATAACAAACCGGGACCAGAAACTGAGTGGGGTCCTAGAAGTCAAGTAGCTTTTTTTTTCCAGACAGAGTCTTAATGTGTAGCCCTGGCTGGCCTCAAACTCACTATGTGGACTAGGCTGGCCTTGAACTCAGATCTGCCTGTCTCTGCTTCCTGAGTGCTAGGATTAAAAGGGTTAAGTAGCTTCCTTGGGGCATTGCCAGGGGTGGGGGTGGGGGATTTGAGACAGGATTTTTCTGTGTAGCTCTGGCTGTCCTGGAACTCGTTCTGTAGACCAGGCTGGCCTCGAACTCACGGAGATCCTCAGCTCTGGAGCCTGTGGTGCCATGGAAGGAAGCTGAATGTATTCTCCCAGCACGTTCTCTCCGTGGTCACTTTGCCGTCTGCTTTCCAGCCCCAGGCTATTCCTGCTTGTCCCTTTTTGTGTTCCTGGTCCGGTGTGGTGTTCTCTGCAGATCTCTTTACTGGTGCTTAAGCAGAATGCAGAGGGAGCAGGCTAAATTCATGCGTCTAATCCACCGGCTCTATCCACTCCTGGATTTAGAAAAATGCTTTGAATGGCCAGGTGAGTGTTTCCTCGAGAAAGGTTTGCTTCCTCCGCAGCACCACCCCTGGGCATTCCGAGAGGAAGTCGGAGTGCTCAGCAGGATGCTGGGAGAGTTTAAAATGATAGAGAAAGGCATGTAGTCTGAGAGTGGAGAGAAAGGGACAATGTACAGATGATGCAGGTGTGGCGAGGACCCAGGGACAGTCAGAGCCACCCTGACGCTGTAACTTAGGACAAGAGGAGAGCTTCCTGTAGGAGGGGCTGCCCCAGAGGCTTTGGGAGACGGCCGTCTGCCTCCATCTTAAACCGGCTGTTGAAACTGTGGCGTGCAGGGTCTGCCGTCTTCCTGTGTCTACATTTCCTTCCCCTTTTAGTTGAACACGTTCTTGTTTGGGGAAAAGAAGCCGTTTTCCTAGTTTCCTTTGCAGCAAATTATGGTCACACAATTCTGTTCTTGTCAATAGGACGTGAGCATTAAGTGTGACTGAGTCCTGGGCACACATGTCATGTCAGAATCTGAGGGAGGCCAATTAAAGGGGTTTTTTTTAGGGGGGGGTTGCAATACTTCTAGACTGAAATTTGGATGGAGTGGCAGGAGTTGTAGCAGTTAGGGTACGTTGTTAAGTATCCTTTTTTTATTTTCTATTTATTTATCTTTTGCATTTATTTATTTATTGGGGCTGGGGGTATGTGTGCCATGGCACACCCATGGAAGTAGAAGACCGTTTGCATGGTTTCCCCGTCTCACCATGGGAGTCCCAGGAATCAAACTCGGGAAGTCAGTCTTGGCAGCGGGCATCTGTACTCAGTGCTACCGCAGGGGTTGGAATTGTTTTGAGGTGCTCTTGAAGAAAGAACAGGAAGCTAGGACGAATAATGTTATGGAGGCAGCCAAGACCAGGTCTGGGCTCCTTGTGCTGGCATTTACTAGATAAATGAAATTCTCTTTGGTGTCTGGTTTATTATAGTAATCACTTACCATGTGCCAAGTGCCTTGGAAGTTCTCGGCTTCCATATTAACTTATCTAACCCTCCCACCACCAGCACAGAGAAGTGGGCACTATCAGACCTCTGGTTTGCAGCCGGGGAATGAGGCCTAAAGAGATGAGCTCACTCGTCTGGTGATCACCTGGGTTCAGCAGTGATCATCTGGCCCTGAAACACACCAGGATCTTCTCCCTCACGTCACAAAGGTGTCATCGGCCAAGCCCATTCTAGCTGAGACCACTGTGCAGTGCCACCCCGGCCAACTGCCTCCCCAGTCTGGTATGGTCGAACCAGAGTGGTCCCTCTGGCCCTGAGGCCTAAGGTATGAAAGGAGACTCTAGGGTTCCAAGGTTGTAACCAGTATCAGCATCAATAAAGGCTCCCAGAGCAGGGCGGTAGTGGCACACACCTTTAATTCCAGCACTCGGGAGGCAGAGGCAGAGGCAGGTGGATCTCTGTGAGTTCGAGGCCAGCCTGGGCTACAGAGCAGGACAGGCTCCAAAGCTACACAGAGAAACCCTGTCTGAAAAAAAACCAAAAACAAACAAAAACAAATAAATAAATGAAAATAAAGGCTCCCAGAGAGGCAGAGGATAGAAGAAGCAGCCAGGTGACCAGGAGGGGAGGGGCCTGAGGACTGCCGTGTAGATGAAGAGTTTAGCATGCATGAAGCCCTGGGCGCAACCCTCAGAGTGCAGTAGGATCAAAAGTTCAAGGTCGGGGCTGGAGAGATGGCTCAGAGGTTAAGAGCACTGACTGCTCTTCCAGAGGTCCTGAGTTCAATTCCCAGCAACCACATGGTGGCTCACAACCATCTGTAATGAGATCTGGCGCCCTCTTCTGGCTTGCAGGAATACATACAGGCAGAACACTGTATACTTAATAAATAAATAAGTAAATAAATAAATAAATCTTTTTTTTAAAAAAAGTTCAAGGTCATCCTCAGCATACCAAGTTGCAGACCAGCTGGGCTGTACCAGCTGCCTGTCTCTAAAGCAAAACAAAAATGGGAGACATGCTCCCCTCCCCACCCACAAAATACTGTAGAGATGGTGTTGAGTTTCAAACCTGGGACAAGTGGCTGAGGTGCCTATTTAACATATCAAAGTGGACCTGGCCACACCAGGTTCTCCCAGCATCCCTCAGTCCCTACCTGTTACAGGGTTGGCTAGCATATCCCCACCCTCTACCCTGAACTCTCCAGCCCAGGAGCTGGGCTGCTCTTCCCCGAGAGGTCCTTCCTTACATAACTCAGACATTTTGGTTACCTGCCTCCTTTTGTACCTTCCTCCTGGCTGCTGCACCTGGTTCCCCTCTCCCCTCTCTCTCTTTCCCCTCCCTGTCTCCCGTGTGGCCCAGCTCAGCCTGGTCATCACTCCGGACTCTCCCAGATTCCCTGCCTCTGACTATGCTCTCCCACATATCTATAATAAACTTTCTCCTCCACCATACCTAGGAGTGCTCATGTCCTCTCCTTTCCTTTCCTTTTAATTTTTTTCTTTTTCTTTTCTTTTTTTTCATCAGATGCTACACAGAGCCTCTGGTTTTCATCTGTCACACGCATCTCCAGAGCTTAGCCTCAACCCCTTAGGTGTGGTCTTCTATACTTCTTGGTTCCGTTTGAGCTGAACAAATGAAAGGCTTCTTTAGGAAACCGAAGACATTGTACTTGTTGTGGATTGAGATCCCTGTAAATTCTGCTGCGTGTGCGGTAGGGGAGGTTGGGAGCAAATTTGAAGATGCTAATAAGAGCACTCGGTACCATCAACTCAGCTTTACTGATTGAGTTAATCAAAGACAAGAGGTAGGAAGTGTTGAAAAGAGAGGGGGTGTGTGCTAGACGTGGAGCTCTTGATTAGTAAGGAGGCCCGGATGAACAGCGTTCTCAGCGGGCCGTAGGGAGAGATCTGGGCCGTTCCTGTTGCCACCTTACCTCATAAATTTCAATCCCTGGTCCCCAAGCTGATTGTAAATAAGCCAATTTTAAGGGTACTGTTGTGTGCCAGACAAGCTGGAGTCGGAGTTTGAGGTCACACTAATGAGCCTGTGAGTTATGGGTGATATCAGGTGACTTGGTTTTGCCCTGGATCCTTAGGCAGGCCTCTTGGGGTTGTGTCTTGGTTCTGAAGTGCTGGCAGTCTGTGGGGTTATGGGAGAGGGCATGGCTTGCCTGGAGAAAGCCAGCCTCTAAGGATGCTCTCATCTGCTTCATCCTTAATAAAGTCACAGTATAATGAGGCAAATGGACCCTGTATTTGGAATGCAAATCGGGCCTGCTGGAACCACATCCTGGCAGAGCAGCCAGAGGAAGACAGCCTAGCAGCTCTCAACGGAAGAGTCCTTTCCTAACATTTCCACGGAGAACCTATGTTTGCCCCCAATGAAGGAAGCGTTCCTGAGGCTGAGACAGCCTGGGGGACTTCTAAGGCAAAGCTGGAGGGAAACCTATAGGCGTCCCCAGGGAGCCCTGATGAAGAGTCCATCGGTATTGGACTCCAGAGAAAGTGTGAGCAAATGAAATGCAAGGAAATCCATCATGACTGAGGACAGATTTGGAAGAGGGGGAGAGAACTCGGCCTCCAAATGCAGGGCTGAGTAATGCTGCAAGAGCTCCCCAAGTTATTTGTTAAGTTTTTGACTCACCTAAGAGAAATGGGCCTTCCCAGGGAACGAACAAAGACTTCCCCAGCCTGACAGCTCCCAGGAAGGCTGGGGGCCGCTGTGCAGATCAAAACGGCCTCTGCAGAGGCAAGTGATAAACAGCCCACAGTCCTTTCTTCCTGACTTTTATTTTCTTCCTTCTGATCATTCGTGTATTTCACGATTTCTCATTCCTTCCTTCACTTCTGCCCGAGGGACAGGGTCACGGAGCAATCAGGGACACATCCAGGAACAGAACATTAAAGGCTCCGTCCTTGTTCCACAGTCGGGAGAGAACATTGGGGAGCCGGAGAAAATGAAACAAATCATTCACCCCGACGGCTCAGAATAGATCATTCCCGGGGCTCTGCAGCCACATTCGCAACTGAATCCAGTGCTCTGCGAAAGGCGCTTAAGAGATTTTATTCCTAATCTACTTTTTCCTCCTTAGAGCTTTGGAAATATGGCTGTGTAATTTAATGATTACAGGAGATGAGCCGAAAGAATGAGCTAAATAAGATAACATCAGCTTGCTTTGTAATGAGGGGCCGAATTTTCCAAATATAGAGCAAAATTCAATTGTGGCCCTGCTGTTTATAAATGTTTCCTGCATGACATTTACATGGGAGACTCTGTTGGAGCCCACAGCATCCTCTTTCATATCAAGAGCCCTCTCCTTGGCTCTCTACAGAATCGAGGGAGGAAAATGCAGGCCAGTTTCCGTAGATTGCCCTCTTGGCCATATACACTTATACATTCCGCTGATGGAAGAAATACAGGCTGGAATAAGTCAAGCGTCTACATAACGAGCAATATCCATCGGTTACTGTGAGAGGCAGCAGAACCCCCCAAAACACCCAGGGGCTTCCTGACAAATAAGATTCAAACATCGATACCACAGAAAACAATTCAGGGTGCCAGGGGTTGGTTTCAGCTTTGACACAGGCGTGTTGGGTCATCAGTGCTGAGACACATTAAGCGGAAGCTCATGTCTGATTACTGTCCCTTTTCTGTTTACCCCAAAATAAGCACTTTGGGGGGAAAATAGTGAAGCTTCAATGTTGCGGTAACGCCCACGCTACCACCACCGTTCACCATGTCCGAGGGAGGGGCTGTGGATCGAAAAACAGAGACAAGAGACAGCGGTCATTAGTGTCAGCAGAATGCGGAATGCCGTTTATTGAAGGAGGGAGGAAACCTTAAATACAGGCTTACAGCACCATGGAGGAACCCCGGAGGGCAGAAGTTTGCTACGAAATGTTCTACATTTTTTGCATCTAAGCTGTTTACACCAAATGCAGGATACACAAACAAAGAACCTCCAGTGAACGTTCAGGAGGGTGGAGACCAGCAGGGAATCAGCATAGGGAGGACAGCTGGTCAAGGTCGGCAAGCAGGGCGGCAGTTACCCAACTTGGGAGTTCCAGGGCCCTACACCCTGTCTTAAATTTTTTTTTTTTTTCATGTTAAATTCTCAGTGTGACTGTATTTGACCTTTCCTAAGAGGAATTCAGGTTAAATGAGATCACAGTGACCCTTGAACCCTAGGCCTGGCTGCCTTATGAAGGACAGAACAATCCCTTGTGGATGAGATGGGGAGAGCCATGTGAACTCACAGCCACGCTGCTCCTGATTGATCATGGACCCCCAGCCTCTGGATCTGTGTGAACACAGGTTTCTGTTTAAGCTACTCGGTCCACGGTATTTTGCTATAGCAAGCCACAATGTTAAAGATGGAGAATATTCTACATGCCCTTGTTTTTCTGTGGTGAAGATGAATGACCTTATTATTAAAGAACAATAAATGTGCACTCTATTATTTTGGCTTTGCCATACTGACAGAATGAAATGCAATTCTCAGTTTCTTTAGAGGCTACTGTCTACAGGCAAGGTAAAATCACCTTAAAATCACCTCAACACACCTCCGCCACAGGACCAACCTCCGTCAATGTCTTTGGTCCTAGATATTCAGAGATGTCCTTTACTCTCCCTCCCCCCCCCCCCCCCCCACATCACTGGTAATTTATAATTTAATTTGAACCATGGTTGACATCTGGAATCCCAACATTTGGGAAGCTGAGGCAGCAGGATTATGAATTTGAGGCCAGACAGAGCTACACAGTGAGCCCTTGTCTCAGACACACAAACCAACAACTTCTGAAAGCGAGTGAACATCCCCTACATGCTCTAACAGTTTAATTATTGCAGAAGTAAGCCACAGAGGCAGTACATGGCTTGTTAAGGGGGAAGTTTGGGGAGTTTAGGGACCAGTGTCACAGGGCTAAGGATGATGAGGCCATCTAGGGTCCAGGCTTCTTGGCCCCCAGAGCTGATACTTTTACCAGTAATCCTGAATTATGCCTTCACTAATAATCTTGTTATTTAAAAAAAAAATTTAACCAATGTTAGTAACGTTTTCTAAACAGAATTTGACAGCCTGGCTGTGGAATGGACCCAAAATATTTCATTCTACATATGTATCATAATTCATTTATCCTGTTATTTTTTTATTTTGGTGTGTATGTACATATGCATACATGTGTGAAGTATATATGTGTGGTGTTTGGGTTTTTTTTTTTTTGTGTGTGTGTGTGTGTGTGTGTGTGTACATGTGTGTATATGAGGTGCATATGTGTGGTATATGCTTATGTGTGTGTATGTGTGTTTGAGGTTTATATGTGTGATGTATGCTCACATATGTGTGTGAGAGTTTGTGCATGTGCAGAGGCCAGAGAAGGGCATTAGGTCTCCTGTGCTATCATTCTCTGCCATATGCTCTGAGACAGAGTCCCTCACTGAACCCAGAGCTAAGCTGGCAGCCAACAGGCCCCAGAGATTCTCCTGTCTCTGCCCCTATAGAGCTTGGGTTACATGCTCCCATGTGACCTAAACTTGCTTTTTTCATGAGTTCTGGGGACTTGAACGTGGGTCTTCATGCTTGTAAAATGAGAGTGCTTACCCACTGAATCACTTCCCCGCATCCAGAGGCTGGGTTTTGTTTTGTTTTGTTTTTTTTAGGATTTTTTTGTTTTTACTTTTCCACTAAATGTGCATGTTTGAAGATACATCTTTAGACAGAATTGTAATTATTTCTTGGCACATATTCATAGAAGTTGAATTTCTGGATCCTAAGTTTTCACATTTTCAGGACTTTAATTTCCAAGAGAGATTAGAGCACCAGAACCAGCTATAGATGCCTGAGACCAGATTGCTCTGGTTCCTGAATATGAGCAATGTCGCCAAAAAAAATCCATGGGAACTGTGGCCGTTAGAATGAGATTGATCCCCACAGGCTCATAGATTTGAATTCCTTTTTTTTTTTTTTTGGTTTTTCGAGACAGGGTTTCTCTGTGTAGCTTTGCGCCTTTCCTGGATCTCGCTCTGTAGACCAGGCTGGCCTCAAACTCACAGAGATCCGTCTGGCTCTGCCTCCCCAGTGCTGGAATTACAGGCATGCCACCACCGCCAAGCTAGATTTGAATTCTTAGTGACCAGGGAGTGGCACTATTTGAAAGGATTAGGAGGTGTGGCCTTGATGGAGGAAGCGTGTCACTAGGGGTGGGCTTTGAGGTTTCAAAAGCACAAGCCAACCCTAGTGGCTTTCTCTTCCTGTTGCCTGCCAATCCCAATGTAGAACTCTCAGCTCCTTCTCCAGCACCATGTTTACCTGCCTCACCATGCTTCCCACCCTGATGATAATGGACTCACCCTTGGAAACTGTAAACCAGCCCCAATTAAATGTTTTCCTTATAAGATTTGCCATGGTCACAGTGTCTCTTCACAACAATAGTACACTGACTAAGACAGGATCATAGGTTTTCAAGAGCTCAGGAAACTAGGTATAAAAATCTTAGCTTTGATTGGTACTGGAACTAGATTCTTACTTTTTAGATATATCTTGCAGCATCGTCTACACTGGCCTCAAACTCCGGATCATCCTGCTTTAGCCCCCAAAGTGCTTACCCAAGGCATGGACCACCATACCTGCCTTGGAAGATCCAATAAAGCAGGACTTGAAAGGAATGTTCTGGGCTGAACCCGAGAGAAAGAGATTAAAGTCAGAGGTAGGGTACCTAGTGGAACAGCAGGGACCAAGGCAGCCCAGATGTGAGGGAGAAAGGATGTCAGCATGGATATTTCCATAACAACTGAGTGAGGGGCTGGAAAACTGGTCCTAATTAATTCCGCACAAACTGCTCTGGCAGAGGATCTGATTTCATTTCCCAGCACTCACAGCAGGTAGCTAGCTCACGGACAGCTGTAACTCCAGGTGCAAGTGCATCAGATGCCTTCGACTGGGAGGGTACCTGCAATCATGTGCACATACCTCACCCATGCCCAAGGCACACAAACATACACATGATCAAACAATAATTCGTTTTAATCTGGGGTTAACAGAGAGAGAGAGAGAGTGAGAGAGAGAGAGAGAGAGAGAGAGAGAGAGAGGTATTCCCAGCACTCGGGAGGCAGAGGCAGGTGGATCTCTCTGAGTTTGAGGCCAGCCCAGTCTACAAAGCGAGTTCCAGGACAGACTCCAAAGCTACCGAGAAACCCTGTCTCCAAAAACCAAAAAAAAAAAAAAAAAAAGAGGTCTGATGACATGGCTTGTGGGTAAAGGACTTGTCACCAAGCCTGATGGCCTGAGTTTGATCTCACAGAACCCACACTGTGGAAGGAGAAGCCACTTCTTGGGGTTGTCCTCTGACCTCCGTATGTACACTGTGGCCTGCATGCCACTCCCTTAAAAAAAGAGAGAGCGGTAAATCTAATTATAAACAACCGGAGTGAGACCCAGGCTGTGGATGGAGACAGAGAAGAGGCGGCATTTAGCCCTGGGACTGAGAAGACATGTGAAGAGGGAACCGGACCTTCAGCTAGTGCTGGGTTGAATTGTGTTCAACAGGTTATCTACTGAGACCCTCCTCTGTAGACAGAAGACAGACAAAGTCCTCCTTTTCACAAGCCAACAGTCTGGGGAGAGGGATGGGCAACCGGAAGGTACCAAGTGAGTTTGTTTCAGGTCTAGGTGGAACAGTGGAAACGCTGGAGTTCAGCAGGAGAAGAGTCTCGGGGAGCTTCCCGGAGGCCTATATTGGTTTGATTCTCTGAGCCTGGGGCCTCTGATGGGATGGGGGGGGGGGGGCGGGGGAGGAGATGAAGGATGCTACTGCTGCACAGAGGTTGGTGAGGAACCCAGGAGAACTACCGCCCCAGCTGCGTGGGCTCCTTGTAGAGGTGCAGGGTGATGCAAAGCTCGCTTTGGCTGCACTACAGACGTGCGGGCCTCTGGGCTGCACCGCGGCTTTGTGGACAATCCAAACACTTAGCAGCACCTTCTTGCCATCCATGTGCTTCTTTCTCAGACTTCCCCCCAAGTCTGGGTAAGCAATCACCCTTAAGAACTCCCAAGTGTGCCTGCTCTAGGCACACTCGAGGTAAGGAGCTCGCATTTCTGTTCTCAGAAGAGCCTGAGTGGGACCTGGGGAACAGCTTTGGGGAGCGTGAAGGAGGCTCAGCATCGCCGCCGTCATTGCCGGAACGTAAGCCAGAGCCACAGTGAGATGCCACTGCCAAGCCGCCAGGACGGTTATTACAAAGCAAACAGAAGATGACTGGTGTTGGCGAGGAGCCTGCCAGTGGGAATACAGGAGCGGCGGAGGATGAGACGGATTCCTCAAACTAAACACGGAATTCATAAGGACCCGGCAATTCTGAGTATATTCCCAAAAGAAGTGAAAGCCGGGACAGAAAGAGGTTTTCTGCACCCTTGTGTTCCTAGAGCGTTGCTTGGGGTGGTACCTGGCTCGGGGTGGTACCTGGCTCGGGGTGGCACCTAGCTCGGGGTGGCACCTGGCTCGGGGTGGCAGCCTGGCTCGGGGTGGCACCTAGCTCGGGGTGGCAGCCTGGCTCGGGATGGCAGCCTGGCTCGGGGTGGCACCTGGCTCGGGGTGGCACCTGGCTCGGGGTGGCACCTGGCTCGGGGTGGCAGCCTGGCTCGGGGTGGCAGCCTGGCTCGGGGTGGCACCTAGCTCGGGGTGGCTGCATGGCAGAAGCCACATTAGTTACTTTTCTCATTGCTGCTGGTTTGTGCTGGCTCATGGTTTTCAGGGAATACAATCCATCATGGCAGGAGGGCCTAGCCAGTAGCGGTAGAAACAGACCTCATCACATTGTGGCCTACCCGGAGGGAGGCAGAGAGAAGGGAAGCCGGGTAGGCTATGTCCCTTCAGGACCTGTCCTCAGTGGCCTACATCTGCCAGGTAGGCCCCACCTCCCGAGGCTTCCACACCCTCCCAAAATGGTACCACCGGCTGAGCACCTTCAGCCTCTGGGTGACATTTCATGGGCAAACTGTATCACAACCCAGTAGTGAGTGGACAAATAGAATGTGGTTGGGCATAAAGGGGGAATATTATTCAGTCTCGAAGAGGAAGAATATTCGACACATGCTCTAACACAGATGAGCCCTGAAGACATGATGTGAGGTGGAGCAAGCCAGTCACAAAGGACAAATACTGTATGATTTCTCATTTATGAAGGTCCGTGGGCAGGAAAGTTCAGAGCCATGGTGTCTAGAGGCTGGGGAGTGAGGTAAATGGGGTGTTAGAGAGGTTAAAAAGGAATTTCGGAGAAACAGGCAAAAGACAAGTTGCCATCAAAGCCGTTGGCCACACAGAATTGAAATCAAGCAACCTTGAAGAATTATTACAGCTGGCAGCAGAGACAAGGAAAAAGCAGTTTCTGCAAGCCATGGCAAAGCTTTACTGTTAAGCAGTTAGCTCATTTTTTAAACTTTTAATTATTTTTAAAAGATTTATTTATTTATTATGTATACAGCATGTATGGCTGCAGGCCAGAAGAGGGCACCAGATCTCATTACAGATGGTTGAGAGCTACCATGTGGTTGTTGGGAATTGAACTAAGGACCTCTGGAAGAGCAGCCAGTGCTCTTAACCTCTGAGCGATCTCTCCAGCCCATCTTTTAATTATTTTTTTAAACAATGGGCTAAAAGTAAACAGTATTCAAAGATGAGGTTTATATTAAAAAGGAAGAATTCTGAGGTCAGTGGTTGTGTTGAACAGTGTAAATGTATTCAATGAAACTGAACCATACACTTAAAAATGGCTAAATAGCATGGGTGGGGTGGGGTGGGGGGTGGTATGTGTGTGTGTGTGTGTGTGTGTGTGTGTGTGTGTGTGTGTGTGTGTGTACACATATATGCGAGTGTTTTCCCTCAATCCTTTCACCTTATTTTTTGAGGCAGGATCTCACACTGAGCCTGGTACTCACTGATTGATCAGATTGATTGGCAGAATGCTCCAGGGGTCCACCCACCTCTGCCTTCTTCCAGAGCTGGAGTCATAGGTGCACACTGCTGCACCAGACTTTTTATGAGGGTGCTGGAGCTCTGAATTCGGGTCCTCACGTTTGTGTAACAAGCACTTTACCGACTGAGTTGTCTTCCCAGCCTGTGTTGGTAAATTTATCACATGCATGCATACGTGCACAACTTATGAAGACGTCAAGGGAAGTGTTGTGTCCTGTCAGGAAGTACAGCTCCTCTTGTCATAAAACCTCCACTCTCTGAGCCTTCCATACATGTTGGGCACTTAAGAAATATGTGTGTGTGCATTGTTTTATACTCTCAAGATGCCTGGAGTAGGTACTGCTTTTCTCTTCATTGTAAAAAGCAAGAAACAGAAGCCTGGTGCTGGTGGTTCATGCCCCTCATCCCAGCCCTTGGGAGGCAGAAGCACACAATCTTTGAGTTCAAGGTCAGCCTGGTCTACAGAATGAGTTCCAGGACAGCCACGCCTACACAGAGAAACTCTGTTTTGAAAAAAACAACAAACATGTTTATATATATACACACATCAAAAAGAGCAGGAAACAGATGCACAAAGAGGTGAGGTGATTTCTCTCCGGTTAGTGAGGTACCATCAGGACTAGGAGGTGACATCAGAGTGTGCTCTGTAGCCCTCTTACTGTGCCCTACCCGGGAAAACAAGAAGCCCATTGGCCAAACAGGTAATGACTCTCAGTGAGAGGCTGCTACAGTTTGAGTCAAAATGTCCGCCAAAGTCCTGGTAGAGGCTTGGTCACAGCCCATGGAGCTATGGGAACTGGTAGGAGCTGGAGAAGACTGTTAGGTTATTGGGGACATACCCTTGAATGGGGTTATTGGGATGCTCTGCTCAGTAGCTCAGGCTGGCCTGGAACTTGCTGGGTAGTGATGGATAAGCTCACATTCCTCATTCTGACTCTCAAGTGCTAGGATTACAGGCCTCTGTCACCACTCCTGGCTAGGCAAGCATTCTACCAACTAAGCTACCTTCCTGGACCTTTTTTCTTTCTAATTCTGGTTGTCATAAAGGCAACAGCCTTCTCTGCCATGTCCTTTGACCATGAGGTACCTACCATGCTTCCACAGCCCAAAGTAACAAGGCCCAGTAACCATGGACTTGAATTTTCTGAAACTGGGAATCAAAACCAGCTTTTCCTCCTAGGCACTGTATTCCAGGTGTTCATCAAAGGAGAGCTGACTGATACAAGACTCAAGGCAAGTTTTGATAGGCACAGCACCCCCAGGCTTGCCTGCATGGACCTGATAAGTCCCTCCTGCTCTGCTGTGTTCCAGATTCCGGCTCCTTCCACAGGGATATTTTGGGCAGGGACCAATGGTAGGTCCCAGTTCACATGTGCTGACACTGTCACCGCTCCCCTGTGATCCTGTTCTTTCTCTTAGAAAAGAACCACTGCCTTTTGACATGAAAAATGAACTATAATGAGTCTACTGGCTAATTAATTAAAATGGAAAAAAATCCCAATCTTCAAATCTGAAGTGATTAATTGCATAAGCATTAACGCCTCTGCACACCCAAGACTACACATCTTCAATTTCAGCTCTCCTAGCATGTTATTTTCTGCTGATTGTGTGTGTGTGTGTGTGTGTGTGTGTGTGTGTGTGTGTGTGTGTGTTCCGCCCATTTGAGGCCGATTTCTCACACACCTCAGTCCATTTCACAGCAAATGGTTTGAATGGTGTTTATCCCGCTCATTAGGAGACCGTATCAATTAACCAGGCCTGGCTGAGCAACCCAGCCAGCTTTCCCAGCCTTGATGGGGTTCATTTTAAAAGCCCATTCAAAAGGTACCCCAGGCCCTTCCCACTCCTTAAGATCTAATGCTGGGCAAGTCCTTGGTGGGTTTGATTTGTTTGTTCTGTCTTTACTAGGTTGGGGCAGAGTTCTGATCTCAGAGAGCTGCTCTGCTGGGCTTCTCTTTCTGGTTTTGTAAAAGCATAGCGTTTGGCTGAGACACATGGCTCCCTCCTGCCCATATTGCACCTTGCAGGTTTGGGGGGCATGCGTGGTTTTGCACACATACTCACAGCCAATGTCACCCCTCAGGTACTTTCAATAGAGGATCTCATTGGACTGAAGCTTGCCAGTTAGTCAGACTGGCTGGTCAGCAAAGCTGGAGGGGTCCCATCAACCTCTGTGGTTACAAGTGTGTGCCGCCATGCTTGCCGCCTTTTTTGTTTGTTTTCCGAGACAGGGTTTCTCTGTGTAGCTTTGCGCCTTTCCTGGAACTCACTTGGTAGCCCAGGCTGGCCTCGAACTCACAGAGATCCGCCTGGCTCTGCCTCCTGAGTGCTGGGATTAAAGGTGTGTGCCACCACCAACCGGCACTTGCCGCCTTTTTCACGGGTTCTGGGAATCAACCTCCTGTCCTCATGCTTGTAAAGCAAACACTTCCCTGACTGAGCTATCTCTCCAGGCTGTTGTTTGACTGTGTAACTCTGGCTTGCCTGGAACCTGCTATATAGACCAGGCTGACCCTGAACTCACGGAGACCCTCCAGCCCCCATCTCCTGTGTGCTGGAATTAAAGATCCCACTTGTCTTTAACCTGAAAGTGTAGGCC